>NC_089757.1:10716269-10728769 GCF_040412425.1 Macrobrachium rosenbergii | reverse complement strand
CCCATGGCAGACGCAGTATATATAATTCCCTTTGGGTGCACGTTATTCCCTAAGTAAAGTAAATGGGAATTGCAGATTAAGGGTATTTGTTCTTAATTACAAATATGTGTGTGTGTATGTATATATATGGAGAGAGAGAGAGAGTTACCACATGTGATAGGTCTAATTCGATTAACAGTATTTTTGATTTGACATAAATGTTTTGTAATAAAGGATGTTATCTCATTAAGAATGAAAGTATATCAAAACATTCTTTCAAATTAATGGGTTGAGTTCGTTATCCCACAGGAAAGAACTGTTCTGTGCCAATTTTAATGACGTTTAATAAACCGTAACAAGATCGAGTTTCTTTTCCAATTGCTCACACATATAAATATTGTTTATTTTGTACTGTAGATTTGTTTACTGTAAAAGACTGATAATCTAGCAAGTAAAAATATTAGCTTTAATCGAACACTGTTGAAGTTTTTCCATCGAGAGAAAGGCTAGCAAAGCATCGATAGTTGCCCCTGCCCTGGGCACAGTACCGCAATAAAAAAAACAACCCGACAAACAACACTGTCACCTACACCAAACAATAAAAAACCACCACCCATCCACTAAAAAACAGGTGAACACTCCAAGTACATGGTACCCCCAGGCTCCCCTAAGACTCAATACCCTATATCAAAGGCAAAGAGAAAAAGGATGGAAGGAATGCTTCCTACGCTTCATCCAAGCCATGCCAGTCTCTGACAGCGGACCCAGGGTGCTGCAATTTTCAAACACCGTTTCCACTTCACACAAGTAATGAGTTGCAAAAATCAGCTTACACCTCCAATACCTTGTTTGAAGAATGGAAGGGAGAGACAAGTTACGTTTAAAAACTAATGAGGTAGCGACTGCTCTGATCTCGTGAGCCTTAACTTTAAAAGAAGGCAAGACGTCCTCTCCAATTTGGGGATGCGCTTCAGTAATAAGTTTCCTTAGAAACAATGGACAAGGCATTCTTAGAATGGGGTCGGGAAGGATTTTTAACTGAGCACCATAGGCTACTAGCAGGTCCTCAGATTTTCTCAGTTCTATGCAAATAATATCTTAATGCTCTCACAGGGCAAAGAGCTCTCTCTTCCTCTTCTGGGCCCAGGATCTCCATTGAATTTTTAATGATGAAAGAACAAGGCCAGTGCTTGGATGGAGTCTCGTTCTTGACCAGAAAACCGAGGGTAAAAGAACAGACTGCATCTCCTTGAGAGAACCCAATCTTTTTATCAATAGCATGAAGCTCACTGACCCACTTAGCAGTTGCTAGAGCCATGAGGAAGAGGGTCTTCTTAGCAAGATCCCTTAACGAAGTCGAACAAAGGAGCTAAAAACGAGGACCAGAGAGCCATTTCAAAACCACATCCAAGTTCCATGAGACCGCTCCACCCTCTGTTTGGTTATGTCAAATGATTTAATTAGAGGACGACAGACTCTAGAGGACCTCAAATAGAACAGAAAGTCTGTTATCTATGTTATAGATGTCTAGAGGATTGATGTCTACTGTACACCTTGCAATAGCCTCTGCAGCCAGTCTTGAAAAACCTTTCGCTCTAATGAGTTTCTGACAGTCTGAATCCTGTCAGGGCAAGAGTGGATAATCCTTGGTGGAAGCGTCTGAAGTGAGGCTGTCTGAGAAGACTTGGTTTCTGTGGCAGTAACCTCGGAAAGTCTACCAGTTGTTTGAGGAGATCCGGGAACCACTCCTTCAGAGGCCAAAACAGGCTACAGTACTAAGGTCATCATCACATTCTAGTGGGCATGAAATTTGTTTAAAACTTTCCTTACCATGCTGATTGGTGGGAATGCATACAGATCCTCGTTCGACCAGTCTTGTAGCATGGCGTCTGTTGCCCATACCAGAGGGTCACGGACTGGTGAACAGAACAATGGAAGGCGATGATTCCTGGAGGTTGCAAAGAGGTCCTGGTTCAGTTTTCCCCCAGCTTCCACAGGTTGGGGCAAACTAGTGGATCCAGGGTCCATTCTGTGGGGAGGACCTGTCTGTGATGGCTCAGTTCATCTGCCAACACATTCAGTTTGCCTTGAATAAACCACATAACAATCCTGGTTTGATTCTGGTCTGCCCAGAGAAGAAGGGCCCTCACTGCCTCACAGAGGGAGAAAGAGTGAGCCCCTCCTTGCTTCTTCATGTAAGACAGGGCTGTGGTGTTGTCTGAGTGGACCGCCACTGGCTTGTTGAAAACCTATGTCCCGAAGTGGTGCAGTCCCAAATGAATCGCCTTCAACTCCTTGGCATTTATGTGCATCTTCCCCTATTCCAGGGACCATGTCCCGGAAACTTTCTTGTTTCCCAGTCAGAGCTCCCCAATTTAGGTCCGATGTGTCTGAGTAGAAGTCTAGGTCGGGGCTCAGAGGGAGGAGAGACTTTCCTTCCAAGCTCCCCAATATAGGTCCAATGCATCTGAGTAAAAGTCTAGGTCGGGACTCAAAGGGAGGAGAGACTTTCCTTCCAAAAGTCTGCTTTCAGACTTCCTTTATTGCAAGTCCCTCTTGATTTCCTGAGTAATGGGAATAACAAATGAGTCCAGCTAAGCTCTTCTGTCTCAGGTGGCCCTCAGGAAGAATTGCAGCACTCTCATGTGGGGTCTTCCCAGAGTGATAAACTGCTCTATGGAGGCTAGAGTTCCTAGAAGACTCATCCACTTGTTGGCTGAGCAGGATGGGAGAGAAAGAAATTCGTTCACTGTCTGCCAACAGGAATCTACTCTCTTGGGGGACGGAAAAGCCTGAAAACGTCAAGAGTTGACCGATATACCCAAATAAAGTATTTCCTGTGTCGGAGTCAGCTGGGACTTCTGCAGGTTAACTAATAATCTTAAATCTTGGGCTAGGGTCTTCCAAAGGTCCTCCATGCACTTCTCCTTCGAAAGGGATCACATGAGCCAATCGTCCAAATACAAGGAGACATTGATGCCCATAAGATGGAGCCACTTTGCAAGGGGGGTGAGAACCTAAGTAAAGACATGAAGAGCTGTAGAGAGGCCAAAGAACAGGGCTCGAAACTGATAGACTCTGTCTTGGAAAACGAACCGAGGTAGATGGCAACATGGAAGTATGCTTCCTAAATATTGATGGTAACCATCCACTCGCCCTGATGAATGGATGACAGGACAGTATGGTTCGTTTCCATCCTGGATTTCGTCTTCTGGACGAAGGAATTCAGGGCTCTGATGTCTAGGACAGATCTCCAACCTCCCAATGACCTGGGGACTACAAAAAGACAGCTGTAGAAACCTTCTGTTCCGACGTCCTCGACCACCTCTACTGCTCTCTTCCTGAGGTGGGATGACACTTCTTCCGAGAGGGCCCAATACTTCTCCGAGCCTACTGAGTAGGCAGTCAATACGATGGGAGTATTGACTAAAGGTGGCTTCTCCCTCAACGGGATGGAGTAGCCCTCCCTCAGGACTTTCACAATCCTTTGTACTCCATCTCTCCCAAAAATGTTTGGGAGTGATGAAACAAAGATCTGGTTTCCACTTTCTCAACCTCCTGCACTATTGTACCTAATGCTGAGGCATCCAGTAAAGAATGTAAGGGGTGATGTGAGATAACATCAGCCTTTTGGGTCATGAGACAGATGAAAACAAAAAGAACACAACTGTTCCCTACGCTTAACTGCATTAGTAAGAGTGTGCACGGACTCCCCAAGGGAGTCTGAAACTGCTATAAACTTAGCTACTGTGTCAAATCTGTTCAGTGCTGGCTTAGCGCGTTCTGGAGACAGAAGGGGATCTGCCTTAGATTCCAGCCTAGCAGTCCTAAGGGACCTCAAATTCCGAACTACTGGTTCGTCAAAGAAATCAGGGAATTTGCTAGTAGAGACCTTACAGACCTCATCATCATCAAAGTCAATTTTGCGAGCCTCAGGCTCATTAGAGGCAAATCCTTGGGAAGCAGAGGTGGTGGAAGTAGAACCCACTGCTCCCTGAGATGAAAGGAATTTTAACTCCTCTAAAAAGGAATTAAATGGAAGAAAAAAAACCTATTACATACCAGAGGAATGGTTGGCTCCACTTTGTGCCATGGTGCCTGGCACCAAAGAATCATCTGCACAAGAAACAAAGCCATGCTGACTATACACACCATCCTGCAATGACATCGAAGTAGCAGGAGGCAAAACCGAAATTCCCAAATGAGCCGACCTCAAAAAACTTGGCTGTGGGGAAGATACTCCAGTCTGCTCTGCTACTAGAACAGCAGCAACCACAGAAGAAGGATCTGCTCAGCTAACAGGTGAATACACCAAACCTCTGTGCTGAAAAGGCGACTGTGAATGTCTAAAAGAGGCCTGAGAATACTTCGAATCCTGCCTCAGAGACTAGAAAGCAGCCTGAGGCATTTACAATGTTGAATGCTGTTGAAGAAAACACATAAAATACTCAGGAGTAGCCCAAGTTGACAAA
Source organism: Macrobrachium rosenbergii (assembly GCF_040412425.1). Classification (NCBI taxonomy): domain Eukaryota; kingdom Metazoa; phylum Arthropoda; class Malacostraca; order Decapoda; family Palaemonidae; genus Macrobrachium; species Macrobrachium rosenbergii. The sequence goes on along the minus strand of NC_089757.1, from coordinate 10,724,318 downwards.
GAAGGGAACTGAGACTTAAAGTGCAACATCTGAAAAGAGCAGGAACTACAATGAGGCGTCCCTGCCTTATGCATCGCAGATAGAAGCTCCTACTTCTCTGAGAAGTAGAAGGAGCTAGCACTGTCTTATGAGGCAGGCATCAAAAGTTCATGAGAACGCCTGAGAAAGGAAGGAGAATATGGAGAACAGATGCTTCACATATCCGATTGTGACTACTCACACGAAACTCCCTCATGTTGGACAAAATATGCGAAGACGAAACAGCATAGTCAGATATCCTGGGAGGCCAAGAAGAAGAACACAAGTGTCTGGCACCAGGCAAAAGCCTAGTGCTAGGGAAGCATTCAGCATCAGGCAAGCACCAGCTGTCAAGCACTTGCCCGATGGCAGGCAGGTGGCCACTGGCAGGCGAGCTTTCTGTCCAGCAGGCATTCAGTGTCAGGAGAATGCCTCTAAGAGAATACTGAATCCTCTTGCAAAGGAAGACTGCAGGGAGATCCTGGGTAGAGATCGCTAGGATAGGCAGCCTCCAGCAAGGCCTACAGAATACAGAATCAGATATTGAATGAGTGCGCTTATCCTTATCTAGCATGTCTGCTTCCTGTCTGGTTCCTGGTTCCAAAGTGTTCACTCCACAAACACAGTTGTGGACACACTGCACTGTTTGTATAAGGTGCAGAGCTATGTAACTTGAAACAGTTTTACTCCATGAATTTCTTCTGTCATACTGTTATTATGTTATTACAAGGACCCAAAAAGTTAGAGATGTTACTAAACTCATTTTTACCAAAATTCGCTTGATCTTGCTGTGCTTATCTTTTGGAGACCAAGTGCCGACCTGTGTGACACAAGCCAGGCTGGCAAGTGGAAGAAGACAACAAGCACAAACCACTTCCACTCCTGGACATACCCCACTTCCCTGTACCTCCAACAAATAGAAGGGGCGTTACAGGGCTTGGCTAGGGTATGGCTAACAGGGAGGGTGTTGGCATTTCCTCTACAGCAAGGGGGAAACCAGGAAAAGGACAACTAAATTGGGCAGGTAAAGCAGCAAGTGCCGAGGAGGTTACCTCCATAAACTTTTCAAACATAGCCCTAAGACTAGCTACATCACTTCTAATTTGCCAAACCTCATGTCCTGAACAATAAGGGGAGCTTTGAGAGAAGAAAGTGTTTGAAGGAGAAGCATTACAAGGAAAACAGGGAGAACGGGAATAATTGCTATCTGAAAGGTTGTGAAAATGAGAAACTTACTCCTGACCTCACTTCCTGTCCTAGAGTTACAAGAATCTTTCATTGCCTTTTCCTATTCTCATCTGCTTCTAGCAGGTGTGTTTCTACTAGCAGGCCGGAAAGGGGTACCAAAAGTACCCAGTGAGGCCTGTGCCATCCCATCCAACAGCTTATGGGTCACCTATGAGTGGCCAAACATTGCTGTTGCCCAGGGACTGGGAAGAGCACTTACTTGAAGTCCTACAGGACTTTCTGTGAGAGATCTTTTTGGGCTCCCTTTTCTTCTTCCTGTGGGAGGAAGACAGAGAAGATAAGAAAGGTGGGGAGGAACACAACAAGGACATGGAGGAAGGATACTACTTGTCGTTCCCTTCCTTGCCCCTAGCCCATGTTTACTCCACTCTAATGCAAGGGTAGTAGCCAGTGTCAATGTCACTGAGCATCTTCCATGGGAAAGGCAACCATTACTGGAAACTCAACAGTGTTCAGCTCATAGGACTGCAGCAACATCAAATAGTAGCAGTTTACGATGTAAGAGCAGGAGTATTAATCCCAAACTGCCTGGACATACCCACCTCTCAGCCGAGAGAGTGGTATACAAAGAAGAGGAGTAGGAGAGGTGTTCAGCAGGAAGGAGGAAGTGGTAGGCTAAATCAAATTTACCTCCTCTACCAAAAACCTCTCACCAACAGCAATTTTATCACTACAAATATTTTCTATAACTCTTAAAGCAAAAACACAAGTTTCAACCCAGCAGTCAGTACGAGCCTGGTGATGGCAGGTGAGTGAGGGTGCTTTCCCACTCAACCCCCTTAATCACCAGTTAACCAATTTCTTAAAAGTTTCAACAAACAATTCCAGTTCACACTGAGGAATACTCCTACATACAAGGCAATAGTGTAGCTTGTATTCCCACAGGAACAACACAGATAAACATAATGGTAACGAGTAAACATTCTTCACTTACTTTGTTAACAATAACCTTGAGTCACACAAGAGATGCATGAAAAATATCAAAATATATAGTAACTTTTATGTATACGTTAAAGGGGTCTAGCAGGTATAGCTTTGCACCCAAGGTGGGGTTAGGTGATGTTCGAGCAAGATGCATCCCTGTAATTGACAATATCCCATTTTTTCAATAAGGTTAGGAAAAGGGGGGAAGGTTCCCAGAGGACTCCAGCCAGGTGGGATCTTCAGCACTGGGTTAGATTAACATGTATCCTTGTATTTTACTCCATATTTTATTGCCACCCCATGCCTAGTTTAGATAGGAGTTCTGCATGGTGGGGGGGCAAAGGCTACTCCCACCCCACCAGGCAGACCCCAGTGTCCTAGACAGGTTAGGTAAGGGAAGGTTATGGCAGGATGTATTCTTGTGATTAACAGTACATCACAACAATTTTTTTATGCTTTCTCTTGGAATTTTTCTAAGTTTTCTGTTTATGTTTTGAAATTCACACGAGTGGGGCTCCAAATCAGATTTTTTTCTCCCAGTGCATTGTGGGTAAGAATGGCTCATGTATTGGGAACAGGTTTGATTATTTTCATCTAGAAATGTGGACATGTGGACAATTCTGAAACCTGATTGGTTCTTTGGTTCTAGGTTTCACCAGTTTAGAGGGAGTTGAAATTCAGGTTTTTCTAGAAAACAAAACAAAAAAACCAGCTTCAGTCTAAGTCACAGTTCTTTTGGTGCAGAAACTCTAGCTCCTTGTATTATTTAAGTTGATATAAATTTTTTTATTTAGTGTGTTTTGAATTTTTCTAATGTTCATCTCAGTCAAAAATTAGTAGTTTAAAGATACTCTGACCCCTTAAGTCCTACAATTGTGGGGAACCACAGAGAAAATCCAGTCTTTGGACGGGGAAAATACAGAAGAGTTAAATACTAGGATGTTTTATGAGATGCCCATGGTGCTTACTTCTGCATGTACTAATTTTTATTATGACAAGGTTTACTGAATGTTTTTAAAGTGACACCATACATTAGGGTTGTAAGAACCTGGCCTCCTAGGTCAGGTTGCAACCCTATTAATTTTAATTTACACTGCTATAGGTAAGGACCCTGCACTCTAGCGTAAGTGGGGTTAGGTCATATCAAAAGCTCAACATTTATTTTAGTTTACAAAGCCCTTGGTTGGATTATTTGCCAGGCCAGTGTCCTAGGTTAGGTTAGGTTAAATAAATCCTTATATTTCACTCAATTTGTGTTTTACCTACCCAAAACCCCAGTTTCTCACTAAGATTACCGATAACTGTAGGATATAAAGTGGAGCTCCAGTATCTTTACAACTACTAATAGACTACTAAAATCAAAGGCAGAAACATTCAAAATACATTAAAACATGAGAAAATCATATTTTCAACGCCAGAATGCAACTATGGTTTAAGGTGAATATTTCCCGATTATGATATAAACTGACAGAAAAACATATGTTCCATGTATTTGATGAAAAATTAAACATTTAATATATCTGGTGAAAAAAATGAAACATTTTATGTCTGGTAAAAAATTAAAACATTATACATAACGCACAACCTGTTACTGTACTGCCTTGGCAACATCAGAAATATGAGACCATTAACAACCTATAGCCTAGCATAGCCTACACTAGGCCTATGCCTTTCCTTCTACACAGTGCCTGAGTCAGAAATACAAAATACAAGATATATTTTTATTATTTCTCCCTGCGATTTAAAATGATTTTCAAAAATCTAATGAAAATCAAACCTTCATCACAGTTTTGAAAAATCAACAGTTTCTGTCATAGCCTAACCTCTTCCGCTAGGGAAGGGCCTCATTTCAAAACTTACTAACCTAAATCTAATGTGAAATTTTATCAAATCGCATGAAAATGCTTGAAAATGTAAGATGTACTGTTATTAAACCAAATAAACTAGGCTACCCTAACAAGGAGTCACAGACCCTTGGTCATCATTCAAAACAAAGATCGAAAACAAAAAACAAACAAAAAAAGGGTCCCTGTAGCCTACATGCTAATCTAATATACAGGAAAGCTTTTATGAACTCACAATACCTCTACAAAATAAGGAAAAGGGATACATCTTGACCAAAGGCGAAATACTGGGTAGATTCCAAAGGACTAGACCTATAGGACTAGCTGTGTTTGGATACGGCATGAAAAATGAAAACGCAACTCCTACTTTACAAGCCTCTCTTACCTGGTTTGAGAGGAATTTATTATATCCCCTTCAAATTTCAATGTTCCTTCCAGTCCTCTTTTTGTTTGTGTATGTCTATAAACCATTTTTATGATAGGAAGGCGGGGTAGGAATAAAAAAATAACTTTCAGCTACCACAATGCACTACACTGTCAGTTCAATAATTAAACGGCATACTGGAGTGAATCAGACTTAGGGTCTAAGGCCAAAAGGAAAACATTTGCGGTACCTTAATATTTCTCCCTATTACCTCACCTGTGAACCTGCTTCTTTATAAAAATATAAAATAAGGGACATTTTTAAATTCTTAACGCAGTGATAAAATTGCAAGTGCATTACACAGTCATCCTAATACAGTGGAAGTTTTGAAGCTAAATTTGTAGTTCTATTTAAAGGCATCGTGCTTACCCCATATAAAAATGGGAAAAAGCAAGTTAAAACGAAGAAGAATTTCAAGGGAATCATAACACATTCGTCTCTTCTGGAAATGCATGAAAAGTCCTCTAGGCACTACCATTTATTGGGATTATGCCCGTGCATTTTTCGAACGTTGATTTACGTAACATCCCCATGGCTTAATGTTTTAGCATCGTACTGTTAAAATACATGGTATGAGTTTGCACCTTGCCAAGGCTAGACGCCTTTTATCATATATCATTCCCCTTGGGCGTTACTTATTCCCAAAGTTAAGTGAGCTACTATAGTTGTCAATGGATATTTGTGGCTTGGTATCTGCGAGCATGTAAGTGTAAATGTTCAAGGGGATTTCTCTTACGTACCAGTACAATGTTGAATTAATCTAACATGGGGTCGTGGATGATGGGGTTGTCTCCGTCATCTGTCCTTTATTGTCTTTGACCATGAGTTGTACAACTATACGATTGATGAAACATTATTTAATCGTGGACTTTTTTTTGTATATAACCTTTTATAGATGTAAATCACATCCAATAAAATTTTTATTATTCAAGTTTTTACTTCTTTTATACAATTACTCGGTTCTGCAACCCAAGAGTATTTATATGCATACATGATTTGCGTGACTTGTAGCCGGTGACGTTTTAATCAAAACATTTGTAAAATATGCTAAAAGTCATACGTTTCCGGCGTAAAGCGTGACTGCTATAGCGTCAGGCTGCAAAACTGAACTAATTCAATCACTATTTTCAGTCAAGTTCGATATCCATTAACAATTAATAATATTTAGCTGTCCTCTTGATAATTGCCCTAATGTGAAAACCTCTGTGGCAATTGGTTCTTAGCCACGTTAAATAAGTCTAATCCTTCGGGCCAGCCCTAAGAGAGCTACTAATCAGCTCAATGGTCTGGTAAAACTAAGGTATACTTAACTTTTTCTCACTGTCCCATAAAATTATGTATATGATTTTTACACAACTGGTTTTGTCACTTCCCTGGATTGGTGAATCACAACATACAGTGTGTGTTATCCGACAGCTTGGCAAATATAGATGTTATATATTCGTGGTAACCGTTTGGTAAATAAGGATGCACTGTGCTGTCTGCGTGAAAGGAGATGGGGATTACTGTGGACCCCGAATTCTGTCTAACCAAAAGATACGTATCACTAATTGATCCGTATGCAGCTGGGCAAATAACACACTTTATTAATCTTATTTTGCCCGGTGGGAGAATCGAATGTTTAAGTACACAATCATCTCCATATTTAAGATTACACGTTTGTTATTGCATTGTATCTCTGTACATTTGTTCATACTTTTCGAAAGCTGAATCAGTTTAACTTACAAGTCGTTGCGCATGCAAACTGATTAATGTTCCAGAAAATTGCAGGTTTGAATACTCAAGGTAACTAGTCCCTTCACCTAAAACTTTTTTGTGATTTTATATATAAATAAATAAATAAATAAATAAATAAATATATATATATATATATATATATATATATATATATATATATATATATATACAACTTTTAAAAATGTATATCATAAAACTGGCGAACATTTCGCTGAACTTATGGCCAAAGATGAACCCCTCATGAAAAACTGCCATTTACGATGCAATAAACCAAAGTGCCTCGTAATATCTCATGATATCATTCGTTCTGGAACTCATTTTTCTTTAGAGAATTCGCCCCGGGGGACTAATTCCAAGGTGATGTACGAAATGAAATGAAATGAAGGGTGGTACTAACCTTTTCCCAGTATGGTCGTATCTGATTACGCGTCTCTGACGGCATCTTGTGAAAAATACTTTTAAACTGCATTTATGCATGATCGAATTATTTTCATCTGATGGCAGAACCAGTCAACTGATAATATGGCTGATGGGAAAACCACAATGATTGCAATCTCTCTCTCTCTCTCTCTCTCTCTCTCTCTCTCTCTCTCTCAAATTAGACGATCACAAAGCACTTTTGCTTCATATAATAATGATATTAGTTATAACAGTAATAATAATAACAATAACAATATCATGATTATGATAGTAGTAGTAATAATGACAACTGAATTAAAATAAATACCTGAAAACTGCTCTCTCTCTCTCTCTCTCTCTCTCTCTCTCTCTCTCTCTCTCTCTCTCTCTCTAATAAGAAATCAAAGAACTCTTTTGCCCTATACAACAACAACAACAACAACAACAACAATAATAATAATAATAATAATAATAATAATAATAATAATAATAATTGCTGTATTAGGAAAATAACGAATGAAAGTATGCCTAAAAACGGTGTCCTCTCTCTCTCTCTCTCTCTCTCTCTCTCTCTCTCTCTCTCTCTCTCTCTCTCTCTCTCTCACACACACACACACACACTCAAAATTCATTTATAAAATTCCTTTCAAATTATACATGCTAATTGTCGACCTGCACTGCGGCAGTAATATTTTCCTAGTACTGGCCAGACACCTGTCTGAATCCTCATTTTCTGACTAGAGGAATTTTAAATGAATGTTTCGTTTGCCCTCATAGTTTTCCCAGCGCTGTTCAGATACTTTCTGGTATTTTTGTGACGATTAGATAAAGCTATGCAAATAAAGCATTTTAGTATTCGTGTATTGATAAAATATGCTTGAGTATTCTGTTAGTCATCGGCGCATTAACAACACATATTTTGCTTTTTCCGAGGATGAGATAAAGCAAACTTTAAAATAATTAAACATCCATCTGTTATAAAAGTACGTTCTTACATTCAGACGTCAGTATGCAAATTCAAAATCACACAATTCGGAATTCGGAAATGTGAAAAGGAATCCTTTTCATAAGAAAACTGTATTTGTTTGTTTCAAATTCCGCCTACTTAATCAAGATTACTTGTAGTTGATCAATATTATACAATAATTTCCAGGTACTTCCGGTGAATGAAAATCTGTAAAGTTAAAAGTTAAGTGTACCTTAGTTTTACCAGACCACTGAGCTGATTAACAGCTCTCCTAGGGCTGGCCCGAAGGATTAGACTTATTTTTACGTGGCTAAGAACCAGTTGGTTACTTAGCAACGGGACCTACAGCTTATTGTGGAATCCGAACCACATTATAGCGAGAAATTAATTTCTATCACCAGAAATAAATTCCTCTAACTCTTCATCAGCCGGCCGAAGACTCGAACTCGGGCCTGGCGAGTGTCAGTCCACAGCTCTACCGACTCGCC
>NC_089757.1:10693769-10711269 GCF_040412425.1 Macrobrachium rosenbergii | reverse complement strand
GTGAGCAGCCTAAGTCAGCGGATACCACATCCCACAGGTTTTACCTACTGAGTCTCCGTTGAAGGTTGCTCTGTCCAGCGTACCTCAAGTGTCTTTTGTATGGTTTCATAACAGATACTCAATAAGCTGAGATAAAAAGTAATTACGGATCACATATTTCCACCAACGTTTGAATCCCTGATCTAATATTGACATCCTCTACACCCTGACAGTCGTTGAGATCCGCTTGAAATCTTGTAGGTTCAGCGAAACAACTTCGGCTGGACTGTGCTGGCTGGATGCATAATGAAATTTAAGCTTCAATGCCAAGCACTAGAGCACTGCCAGCCATTCATCCCTAAATATATAATTAAAAAATCGATTTTTCCGTTGCAACTCAAGTGCAGTTATCGAAATTGTCCACGCATTTTTCTCCGTAGATCAACGCCAGGGTTACCAGACGTACGATGTTTATGCATATTACATGCCTTTACCTTTTAAATCAAATTGAAGGGGCAACCACAACTAAGTCACGCCCAATTTCCGAGGATATTTGTAAATTCGACATATAAGTCTTACCATTTGACATATTCAGTGTTTTTTCAGTGTTTTTCTGCCACGTACGACGATTTCATTCAATCGCTGCGTTTTGGCGTGAACCAAGGACGAGAGTTGCTTCCCTTGTTTGTGTAAGTGAACATAAACTTCCGGTTGAAATGCGTATCATCGGCTTTAACTGAAATATTACCAAGTTATCGTGGTTATCCAATCGAACAAAAAAAGCCGAGGAAAGCGAGTCACGTGTTAGTTCCATTCCAAAATGCACCGACAGCAGCCCTGTCAGCCCACATGGAGTGTTGTCATCCCTATGTAGTGAAGGAGATCACACAACCAGAGTTTGCAGTAGTTCCTTTCTGACGAAGGAAGGGGTGGATGACCTATGTTCAGTTGAAGATGTTTAATTTCTAGCATCGTTAGAACCTTTTCCAGTGGTGAAAAAGTTACCCGGAGTTAACATGCACATACGGAAAGTTGAAGTGAAATTTTGATAAAGCAAAGATGTATTGAAAGTGTAAGGGACACGCCATTTAAAACCTTTAAAGACGAGGTCGAACAGATATACCTCCTTGGTGATCAGGAAACCCTTGGAATGGAGATGAAGGCAAGTAAAGAGAATGATACCTTTTTTCCTTACATAATTTGGTTCTTTTGAAGTGCTCAAGACAATGGTACAGATTATGTGGCCTGAATACCCATCTTTTGGTTGGACAGCCTAGTGAGGAGTCATTTGAATGCAAAGAATTAACAAATGATTTTTCAAAATTTTTTTTCAAAACTTAATTAACTGGTGTTAATAAAATCCATGGTTTTCAGTATAGGCCTAATGGTAAAATTTGAACTGGTGTTTAATCTGTAGGCGATCGAAACTTTCGGGGATGAGAAATCAACGTTTCACCTTTCTTTGTTGTTAATTGAATTTAGAAGAAAAAAATTTAAAATATAAAATTACGACATTTTTAATATTTATATTTACTATATTCGTTTATAGAAAGTTGGTTTAAAATGCGATAAAAAACATGAAAAGGTGATTGTCAACAAAAACTGGAATTTTTCTTGTGAAATAAATGCTAATAAAAACATTCATAGCATAATAATTTGAATATTTCTCTCAAATCATTAATTGATAGGCTGTCAAAAACCTCTCAAAATATTAGAAATTTCATTACAGTATTTCACATTACAATATTTCACATAACAGTTTCAAGTAGTATTGGTTTATTATAAAGAGGGCATTGAAGTGGTTGGACAAGAAGATAAAGAAATTGCACTAATTGATGATAAAGTTCATGATATAAAGTTGAAACTGGGAGAAAACGAAACATTTGCACGAAATAATAACAGTTATAAGGATAGGGCAGCAAAATGGAATAAATGAAGCGGGAATGGAGATAAAAGCAAAAGGCTCAATAAAAGGTGCAGCTAGGAGCCGTAGGGACGTTGCTAACACCCTAATGATCACTGTGTAAGCTAAAGGTCTCGATACTCTCAATTAGATATTCCGAGAAATTGTCAACCTAGAAAGCAACATCTGGCAACTAAAGCTGGGAGGGTGCTGCAGGCAGCAGACTTGCCGTGAAGTGACTTAATTAAAGGGACACGTTATCTTTCAAAGTGTCGTAATGGCTTGCTTGTAATTTCAGGCTATGATGTATTTTTACTGGAAAAAAAGTTAAAAGGTCAAAACTAAAATAACCAAAAGCCAAGCCTGTGTCTTATCAATTGTGTATGGTTTCAATTTTCAAGCACTCGTTAAGAGTAAACCTCATTACTAGGTCTGTTGGTCGGAAACATTTGTTTGTATAAAGTTGTTCATTGTTATTGTTAGTCATAATGCCTACTTGTCTTCCATATAATTAGTATCGGTGCAGGTCTATTGTTATTTACCTGAATTATAAAGGATAAAAGTAATAAAAACAACATTTCACTTAAAAATTTTAATAAAATGTGAAACGTGAAATGTCCTAAGAACTAAATGTTAATTATGATAATCAGTTCAATCACGTAAAAACAAAAATGAAATATAAAGCATAAAAAATAGTCTCTCTCTTAGTTAAACAACAGTTCATCAGATAATTTAATTTTTCGTTGGTGTCTTGCACATTATGGTACCGAGCAAAAAGTAAATAACTATTAATTTTTTATCATTGTAAATATATATCCCTCTGGTACATATTAATATTCCTTTGGTATAACAGTAAATAAAATTGTTTTTTTTTATAAAGATGAAAATGTGCAGTATCTGAATATTGAGATAAGTTGTAACCTATATCATAAATATTAATAAGAAAAAATATAAGTTAAATATTTAGTATGACCTCCATCATTGTCAATCACAGTTCTTAGACTATTTGGCATTGAGTCTACTAACGTTTGACAATAATTATTCATCTCTCTTTTTGGTCTTAATGATTCCCACACTGATAGGAAGTGTTTGATCAGGGTAGGTTTGGTTTTTATTGTCCCAGTATCCCATTCCCTTACCATTTGTCCCCAAAGAATTGACTCCAGGAGATTTCGCAAGCCAGTCTATACGTATGACATTGTTTTGTTGGTGGCCGGTAATAAAGTCACAGAAAAAAACAATTTTGGCTAGGAAAGAGTCACATTAATTTAGGTTAAGTTAGGTTAGGCTGGGTCAGGTTAGGTTAGGTTATAGGTTAGGTTAGGTTACTTTTTCCTGTGACTTTATTACCAGCCACCATAAATTATTGTCATTTTTTTTCCTGTGATTTTTTTTGTGACTTTTATACCTGGATTCGTTTTGTTCAGCAAACCATTAACTGACCATTTTTGAGTTATGGACAGAAGAGTTGTCCATTACTAGGTAGACTGGCAAATGATCCAGTAGTAGAAGTTTCCTCATAGATGAGATCAGGACTTCATCAAGAATTTGTACACACTGCTGTCCGGTTAAATGCTTGTTGATGGGAATCAGCTCCCCTGGGCCACATGCAGCCATCCATCCCCATAATCCGTGAAATTTTTCCACTTCGCCGCGACGGTTGAATATTTCTTTATTGAACCTAGAAACTGAGACACAAAAAAATGTTATCGCAAATAAACGAAAATATCAACGTTGATTGTCATCAATATTCATAAAATTCAGCATCAAAGATTTTACATTGATATGAAGAATGTTTTCTCACTCTCGATAGTTAATTCATTGGAATTCTAATTGGCCTAAATTGTTATCCGTGAAAGAAAAAAAGAGTTATATTTTAACAAGGTTGTAGGCATTTAATCAGTGTAGTAAAGGAAGTTCATGTTACCCATAGGCCAACCATACGTGGAAACTAGCGTTAATAGTTACTTACCTTGTGTTATTAGGTCGCCAACAGTCGAGTATACCATAATCGTCGCTAGCAAAAGTCTTCTCATCACACCATATAACTTTATCCTAGAATTCTGGCTCTAACGGTAAGATACTGAAGAGCGAAAGCTGCTCATTGCTCTTGGTGATTTTGAGACGGAGGGTTTGACAGCCTGACTTCGGTGATGAATTCCTTGGTTGTGCAATCTACTTCTACCGCAACATTAGAGATTTGAAGACCTAGATTTTTTTTTTCACTTTCAGAGTACTTGTTATAGGCGGTGAGGTGGCTTAAGCAATGATCTGGTCATCCTGCTCTCGAGTAGTGCATCGGGGACGTCTTTTTCTAGACCGATACTTGAGGTTCTCTTCATCGTTAAAACATTTGATCCACCTGAATACTGTTGTCATTTCTATGCATTTCTATTGTGACTCTTCGCATAGAATGAGGTTGGCTGTGAGGTGACTTGAGCAATGATCTGGTCATCCTGCTCTCGAGTAGTGCATCGGAGTTGGCCTTTTCTGGGCCGATACTTCAGGTTCTCTTCATCGTTAAAACATTTGATCTACCTGAATACTGTTGTCCGACTTATATATAATTTACGGCTAATTTCTATAGGGAGGATATTTCTACTCATTTCTATTATGACTCTTCGCATAGCTAATGAGGTTTCCTGACTTTTGGCTCCAGAATTTATTTAATGTTGGCCAAGACGCTCCATCATCCCAACGGCGGGTCAGCAAGAAGTAGGCTAAATAGTGAGTGCCACTGGATGTCACCTGACAAGTTGCAGCGCTGTTTTCGCGGCTTTTCAGGCATGCCAACATTTTGGAGTCAGGGTTGCGAATTTTCTCTTTTGTTGTTATTGTTTCGGGAGATTGCTGTGGTTGCCAGCCCTGACTTTATCGTTCACATTTCAGAATGTTTCGTTTTATTTCATGGTAAAATATCCAAAATGGTGAAGTTTTTAGCAGTGAAGATTTTTTAAAATTTTATATTAAATAAATTATTGATATATGTACTGGTTTGCTCTTATAATTCAAAATAAGTTTATAAATTTTTTATTTAAATAATTGTTTTCATTTGTGAACGATAACCAAAGTACGCAGTACTGTTAATTATGAATCTGACTGTACCATGTGAGGTGAATAGATGGCACAGATCCCCTACTATACAGGGACCTTTATGGGTTGGGGTAATAATCTTAGTGGACTGACGCTGCTGATTTAAAAGGCAGTAAAAGTTAGAAAGACAGAGTTAAAAAGAATATCCTCGATTACCATCCGGATTCATTTCTGTGCCTAACCAGATCTTCCTTAAAAAAAAAAAGATTGAAATCCGATAATACCTTTTTGAGATACTTTGAGACCATCCTAATCCTTTTAGTGAATTGAAAATAATTAATTTTACCACTGGATTATTCATCTAATCAGCATTTTGTGTTTAATAGTGTCATAAAATACGATTGATATAATTGTGAGCTGCGTATTACTCCCACATCAAATTTTCTCAGAATCGAAAATGTTTTAAACATTTCTGTAAAACTAAATATATTTGTGAATATTCAAAGAAATATCCTGTGATTATCGAGTATGCCACAGGAATGTGTTCATTACGAACTAAGACTCCTTAATTCATTATCACATAATCTGTTGGAGATATAATGCATGTGAGTGAGAAAAAATTCGAGGGGGAGGGGAATGAAGTGAAAGGTAAAAATGGAATTTGGAAAAACGAATTTTTTTTTCTACCATTTACTCAGTCTCTCTTGATTTGCACCAAACCCCGTTAATGCCTTTAGAGCTGGAAAAAATTCACATGAATAGTGTGGATATAACTGCATTGTTGTCGGGAGCCTGTGTTGAATATTCACTATATCCTCATCGTCATTTTATGTTTTCGGGACTCTATGAAATTCTGTCTTGTATGTGTTATTTGGGACATTTTTCTTCTTATTTATTGTACGACATATTATAATGTATTTTTCAATTGATATATAGGCTAAGGTTGCTTATCGTCAGGTTTGGTATAACTCATTCAAATAGGCATAATAAGCTTTCCCTCTGTCCCTCTGTGAGTGCCGGGATGAGGAAGAAAATTCTCCCCTGGCTAGATTCTTTGGAAAGGTTTTGTTTTCAAGTCAAGTGGCGTTCTGAAGTTTGCTGAAGAAAGCATTTTTCTATCGCTGTCAGTTTTACAGTTCGGTGGGTGGGAGTAGCTACTGTATATAGAGACATGGACGGTTTGTATGAGTATTAGTGTTAGCGAAATTTTCGATTAAGTTTCCCCCTAACGGAAATAAATTATATTTGCAAATGATGTGTTTCTTGGGCAGATTACCCCAGATAAAGCAATACCATGGTACGGAATTTAATCATTCAGTTATTTATTGAATTGAATAAACATAGGTTTGCCTTTCGAGCTTCTCCTTTACGTATAATTCTTCACCTGAAAAGTCCTCAAAAGGAATATTATTTTCATTTAAATTTTCATTCATTCCTCTGACACTCACCAGACCACCTTCCCAACCCCACCCCACCCCACCCCCTTTTATCCATAGGAAATCTCTAATCCGTGTGACTGCAGCGATCGTACAGTTACTATTTCTTTCCGTCGACTGCCAAGCTTCGAAACTCTTACTTGCTTTTGTTTTCCATTCATGCTCTACCCTATTATTAAAGAAGTAAGTCTTGCTTCATTAAAAGTGGTTAAGTAAGTCTTGCTTCATTTAGGGAGTGTTAACCAGACAGATGATCCCAGGGTGATCCCAGGGTAGCACAGACTTGAAAATTCGATTGCCCACCCAAAATTCCTTTCCCTCCCCTCCCCCAGGTCAAAAGTGTTTCTATGCTCTTATTGTGGATGTTGTGGGTTGCCGTATCCTCATGCCACTTGGAGGAATCAGCTCCCCAATGCCGGTACCGCAGTCGCCGCTGAAATAAGAGGAAGTAAGAAGGGATTTAGTTCTTGGCTTCAGGGGAAGCGAAATTGACACCTCATAGGGGATCGATTGGTAGGCTGTAAGAGTATAAAACTGAAATGCTGTACAGAGTTGTAAATGTTGTACAGAGTTGTTGTAAGTTGGGTGGGCCTGCCCCGCTTGCCTTCTTTGTGAGAACAAAGTATCAGCAGTTGAATGAATAAGACCCTAACGAAATAATTCTGCTGAATAAGTCTGAAGCCTTTAACTACTCTTGGTGTAACTTTTAACTTACATCATACTTTTGAGCAGCATCTAATGAAAGTGTCAGCAAATATCACATGGAAGTTAGGTATTGTATGTAAGGCCTCATATATTTATAACAGTGATAAAATCGGTGCAACTTGTATTAAGTCATTTGTCCTTCCTTGACAAGAATGCAGTTTTCAGTTGTGGACGTCTGCTTCTGCCAGAGATTTATCTTTTTTAGATATCGTGGGTTGTGGTGGTAGTTTCCTGTTTCCTAACATTAGCAGTTATGACTTGGACCATCGATGGATGCTCTCTTTGTCGGTTTTTATGAGTTGTATTCTAACAGAGATCTTTCACATTCACAATTGATACCTGAAACTTTTTCTGCCAAGAGCAACCAGCTTCGCTGAGCAGCTGCACCAATATGTAATAAATGTGCCTTGCAGTCGAAGTTCTCAGAGGTCCTTTATTCCTCACACTGTTGGACAATGGAACTGTCTCCCTGGGGATGTTGTGCAATTGGAACTTCAAAAGTTCAAAAGGTGCAAGGCATTATTCTCCTCGTAATTAGATATACTTACACTTTTATCTATTAATTTATTAATTTGTTAGTTTATTTTTTCTTTTCTAATAACTGACCTCTTCTTTCTGTATTTCCTCAATTGCCTTGTTCCATATTCTTTCAGATGAACACCATGTATTATTCAATTTACGCTGTTCGTTGGAACCTGCTTGAATTTCAAGTCAATGGCCCCAATATAATAATTTGGCTTAATCTAGACTTCAAACACATATACAGTAAGCAGAAAAAGATGAAAGAATGGGCGAAGTTTTCAAAAAGCTTATTAATAGGGTTCATGCCGACGTCTTAACATATGTATATCACCCCAGGCGTCCGCAGTTCTGTTTTGAAAACATTCGCCAAGAGACAGGTATATAAAAAGATATATATTTATATATATATATATATATATATCTTTTCAACGGACGTATATATGCTCCCATATATATATAATATATATATATATCCCTAAATGTTCGATATATATATATTTATATATATAATTATATATATATATATATACTGTACATATATGTATATATACGTATAAATTGTATATACTGTATATATATATATATATATATATATATATTTATATATAAGTATTAAAAAATAGGTGTTTTCTAATTGTGCATTACGAAACGGTAGTGTAAAATCGTTTTACTAGATAAAGTTACTTTACCTTTCAGTCGCTTAAAAGAATATTATGTATTGTACCGTGCAGTCTTTTGTGGAAATCACTTTACCTCGCATTGAACGAATCAGAACATTGGAACTCTTTCTGCGCTTGTTTTTCCATATTCTTAAAGCTTTCCATTGTTTTAGAAGCAAGTCAGTCGGCTCCTTGAAAGTAAAACCGTTTTGTTTATCCTCGGACCATTTTTTGTTGTATCCTTCAACCGGGGTTACAGATTTGAACAAGTTTCTTAAAATATTGAGAAAAGTCAAATTTCCTTTTCCTTTTTCGGTTCAAAGCTTGTTTCGTACTAAATCCAGGCGTCGAGGCAGAGATTCGTTGCTCCTCACCCTCTCTCTCTCTCCCTCCCTCCCTCGTGAATTTCAGATGAGCCGCAAAGCAGACTTCGACCCATTGAAATTCAAACTGTTGCTTCGCGAACCTCTGAAGTTCGGCCTGCAGTGGTTTTATTTCATTTTCAAGTGGGAAAAAAGAGAGATAGATTGATGCCTCTCACTCACTCCTTGTGATCCAATGGCGCTCACAAAAGTGTCTTAATTTATGTTGCCTATTTCTAAGAAATGAGTTTCTGGATGAGGTTACTGTGTTGTTAAACGGCGGATGTTGTAAGATTTCTACAAATAAAGTAAGAATGTGGAGGTCACTTTTGTCTTGTCGTTCCATCGCAAATTCTTACTCTGTTTCAATTTAAAAGCAATGATTGTCAGACGGGTTCGGAGTCACAGATGACGTAGAGTGTCAAAGTTTGATAGATAAAAATATAACGACTGCCTATAGCCTAATCGTAAGTTTATGTATGAGTGCAAGATGTAACGAAGGTGTACTTTAAAACCCTGACTAAAACTGTGTGTGTGTGTGTGAGAGAGAGAGAGAGAGAGAGAGAGAGAGAGAGAGAGAGAGAGAGGGTGGAAATCTAAGAGCAATTTATTTCCATCAGTCCGAGTACCACAAACTCATGACTATTTTTTTGTGGTTGAGTGAACTCCGTTTTCATTTGTTCATGAAAAATATGAAAGTACGGCTTTATCTGATTATGTTCGTTATAATTTTTCTGTTAAGTGAATTGTGATAGCCTTTATATGAAGTAAAAATATGAATTTACGCTGTCAGCAAATCAGGTACGTTATGATTTTCGTTTTCATAAATTATCCTTGTAGCCTTCACATAAAATAAAAAGGCAAGTTGAAATTCCAACAATCAGATACTGCATCATTTTTCTGTGTTTCATAAATTTCAATAGGTTTGTTCATGATGAAATTGAAATTAAAATAAATTTTAACTGGTACTTGACAGTACAACTAGCAACCAACTGACAGGAAATATGTTATTAGTTTCATCATAGCCACGTATGGGGAGAATATGCTTATTATTGTTACGTACTTGACGTATCATATTTGTTTAGGGCAATATTAATACCGACAAAACCAAAATGTTGGCAGTGTTTCCGGAACAGTGCATCTCATTATGTCAGTGAACTATGAACCGTTTCATAAGTTTTATTCACGCATGAGGGACTTCATTTAATTGGCATTAAATTCTCGCTGAGCGTGGCGAGCATCTCTTATCTGGATAAACATATTCACCAGTGCCAAACTTCCAGACCCACACACACACACACACACACACACACACACACACACACACACACACACACATATATATTATACTGTATATCTATATATCTAATGCTGTATATTATATTATATATATATATATATAATATATATATATATATAATATGTGTGTATATATATAGTCTGTAGGCCATGTATATAGGCTATATATATATATATATATATATATATATATATATATATATATATATATATATATATATATATATATATGAGTTCAGGATTAAACCGTTTCCTTTGACGGGGATTGATTCTGGGAAAAATAAGACCATGGTTTTTTGCCATTTTATAATTCAACTGTCGAGCCGTAGATGAACCCCTCCCTATGCGGACAGTTTCTACATTAGCCGCTTCATACACCTTCACAGAAGGGTCACCAGTTTTACAGAAATAATTTCGTCATAAAAAATTCTGGTACTTTCAGTTAATTGCCTTTACTCCATACTTTCTCACGGTTTCAGTTCTATCATATGTAAATTCTAGATCCATGTACATTTGTTAAAATTCTTAACAATTTTAACAAATCTGGTTTTAAAAAGTTGTTACAATTGGCAGTGCTGGACACTGCCTTCGTTTTTAATTGTAAGTCTAA
This sequence comes from Macrobrachium rosenbergii, assembly GCF_040412425.1. Classification (NCBI taxonomy): domain Eukaryota; kingdom Metazoa; phylum Arthropoda; class Malacostraca; order Decapoda; family Palaemonidae; genus Macrobrachium; species Macrobrachium rosenbergii. The sequence continues at coordinate 10,700,761 of NC_089757.1, read as the reverse complement.
TAAACAAATTAATGGTATGGCAACGGGATCTCCACTCAGTCCAGCCTTTGCTAATATCTTCATGTGCTCCTCCAGATAACTGTCCGCTGGCATAACACCCTCTGTTTTACCGAAGGCATGTTGATGATACCTTTTTGCTTTTCAGAAGCCGGGGCGATGCAGATAGCCTTTTAGAATGTGTTGATGGTATACATCAAAATGTAAAGTTTACCATTGAGTGTGAAAATAACAACAGGCTATCCTTTTAGACGTTCTAGTTTTTAGGAATAATGATCGTTTTAATACCACGATTTTTAGGAAAAAAACATTTACGGGTCTGGGATCTAACTTTTACAGCCATTGCTTTCTTAATTTTAAGTTGAATTCATTATCGACCCTATTACATAGGGCTGTTAGTTTGACTTCTAACTGGATCTCTTTCCATAAGGGAATAATGTATCTTCAGAAGTATTTCGTTGACAATTACTTCCCATCCAAGCTGTTTTTTAGGAACGTTAACAAATTTTTAAACAAATTTTTGATTCCGAAATTCGCTGTACCTGCTGTTCAAAAACTTCCGTTTTTTCAGTCTTCCACTAATACATAAAAAGTCTTCTTATGAAGAATTATATAAAATCATCAGTCGCCATATTCCGGCTATTAATTTAAAACCCATACCAAGAACCCCTTTAACGATCGGCTCTCTATTCAAGAGCAAAGAACAGATAAGCCCACTAATGACCTTCGGTGTAATATACAAATTCACTTGCCCCAGATGCGACTTGTGGAGTAGGCCTGTGTCGGTTGCGCACGGAGGTTGCTGAAGGTTAGAATAGATTCACATCGCAGTGTTGGCTACAGAACAGGGGTTAAGCTATCGAACCCTGAATTCTCTAACATACGTGAACATGTTCTTAAATGTAAACATAAAATAAAATATGATGATTTTGATCTATTGCGTAGAGCCTCGAATGACCAACTTCTAACGCTTCTGGGACCATTTTATTAAACAGATTGTTCCGCAGTTAGGCTAAACTCCCAGTCCTCTGCCACGCCTCTATACCTGTCGTGAGTGTTCCTGGAACCCCAAAGGTGCCATTCGTTGCCACTCGATTGTCTTTCTGCTTATAATATAGGTGTGCCTTCTATTCTGCATTTCATTCTTATTTATCAGCTTTACTCATTTTATAACAATTGTAATTTCTAATTTTCGTTTTATGTCCGAGTCATTTTAATTAATGTTTGTAAATTTGTTGGTCTTTTTAGCCTTGAAAATGGGATTTGTAGCTTAGTCCAGAAACGTCGGCAATCACAATTAAGCCATCTGATTTCGACATGCCTGTCCTCCGATTTCGATTGTTTGATGAAGTTTTTAGCAACTACCTGCCTCCTGTGTTATACATATTATTATTATTAATAAAATAGTTTAACCAGACCACTGAGCTGACTATCAGCTCTCATAGGGCTGGCCAGTGTGTTATATATAACATATATGTGTGTTTATATATATATATACACGCATATATATGCACATATACATATACATATATATATATATATATATATATATATATATATATATATATATATATATATATTGTACTTATATGTATATGTGTATATACACACACACACACTAGCTGACCAACCCGATGCTGCCGGGAAAAACTCAGAATGACATTCAATAAACTATCTCTCTTTCTCTCCCGCTTTCTCTTCCCTAACACCCCCTCTTCTCTCTCTCTTCTCTCATTCTCTTTCTCACTCTCTCCCAGCACACCTATTCACTATTATAGAATTCAACAACCTAAGGCCGTGTTCATGATCAAGTTTACCTGTCATTTCTTATGTCAGTTCATCTTGGAGGAATGTTAGGTTTATTTTTTTTTTTTATAAATACGCCTTTATAAAAGATAGAAATGAATATTTATCACTCTGCGATGTAACCATAAACAATAATTTTATTTTCGTAAATGATGGGAATACTATTCCTTACTGTGTATGATTACATCAGCAAAAGATATGAATTGACGTGTTGTGTAAGCTGTGAGCACTTTGAGTTTCTCGAAGTGCAGTAGCCATTTCTTAATTTAATACCCATTTGCGTGTAAAACATTTACCCTCCAAGTGCCTTTCGGAAAAGATTTCCAAATGTAATGATCTACAGTCTTGTAAAGTTTTAATATGGAATTTTCAGTCATTATCTTCCAGGTAATCAGTACCAGGCAACGTGAAAATAAGCTTATCTTCTGTATGCAGTGAAGTTTTTTGCCAGTTTGCACGATAATTAATTCCAACTGCTGGAGTGTTCAAGGTTGTATTTCGATTATTCCAGCACAACCAACAACGTATTCTTCCTACATGATGTTGGTGATCATTTAATAAATGACGTGGATCGTGTGTAGGACCATTTTAACACCGTACACAAAAAGGGAATATATTTATTTACTTTTTATATTATATAACTTCTTCAACCATAGGTATGAATGAGCGGGGCAAATGACTTGTGATTATTGCTTTTCGCATGATGAAGCGGCTGCCAGATGTTGCGTATGTAAAATTAACAGTTATTTTTCGATATATATTCCTTTTATAGGCCCTTGCTACTTCAAAGAAGTAGGTATTAGAGTTGTGGAATCATTTGGGGTATAGTGCTATATCATCTCAACCTCTATACTATATGTGCCAAAAGTTGCATTGTAAATTGTTGTTCTTCTCTCTAGGTAATAATTTAGTAATAAACCTCATAGATAAAGATAGATTTCGCTCCACTACTACGCATGCGTGGACTCGTCGCTGGTTACTACGGAAAGAAATTATCGATTTAGGTTTCCAATGTAGATTTTATAGAGGTAATAAAAAATTTTTATTAATTATTATCATAAGTTATGATCAAAATTCACGTAAGTTCTGATAAAAAAATTGATGTGATAGTGGATAGCCTATTGTTTTAGGATAATCATACTTCCGGCAGCGCCAGAAGAAAAGGTGAAGTGTCAGGTGAAAAATGAGAATAAACCCAGAAAACTGAAGGAAAATGTGACGTAAAAACGAAAATTTCATTTGTTTTATCTGTGTTTGCATGTCTGTCACGGGGTAGGGGATTTGATTTTGAGTTAAAAACCTTTCTGGGGCTACATAGAGGCTGTGTGCAAAATTTTGTCTGCTTCTGCCAAGCGGTTTGGATCTCTATAGGAGCCAAACAAATATACAAACATTCACTTTTATATATATATATATATATATATATATATATATATATATATATATATATATATATATTATATGTATATATAATATATACACATGCATATACATATACATACACATGTATATATATACATATATATATATAATAATAATAATAATAATAATAATAATAATAATAATAATAATAATAATAATAATAATATTGAAGTAAACACTCATTATTTGCTAAGTTAATAAAGATAATCAGAAAAAGCCCAAGCGTCTTCAGAGCTGACTTTGGTAACTATTCCAGTCTCTTGAATCACTAACGTAATTACCAACAATGACCTACCTAAGACTTCGGAGAAATTCGTCACTTGACTACCTACTTCAATAGACAATGAAAACAACACAGGTGGAACAAAGATTTATCAGGACAGTGGGCTTATTAGTACGACAAATTTTATATTTTCCTTTCTTACAATGTAAACTAATTAAGTCTTAACGCTCGCACTCATTAGAGTCCAATATAGCCTTCTAATTAATAACGAAGATAAAGGTGACTCATTCTCTGAAATAAAGGCACAGTGAGGTTTTATGACAGATCTTCTTCACAATTCTAAAGAAGCTTGATTATTTTGGGAAATATTCCAATACTTAAAACTTATCAATATAACAAAGCATTCACGTGCATCACTATTAGCCTATACAAGCTATATCAGGCTCAAGCCCTTTAACCCAACTCATTCATGGTGCTTTTCTTTAGCCTGTACAAATAACCTTTATTATAATTCTGTTTTAGGATTAAGTAGTTTAACAAAGTCTTTCAGGATCTTCCTGATATGCTTGTGTTTTAATGAAGTCTTTTGTCTTATCTGGAGGTGGAACTATGTGATAGAATGATCATTGCTTTTAGCTAAAATGGATTTTTACGTCTACCCAGACTTAATTATGATGTTTCAAAATAGAAATTTTCCATGCCCTATCAGAATCCACTATATCTGATACTAAAACTTGAATTTATATCCTTATTAATCTGTGAAATTATTTTACTGAATGAGAAATAGCCTATACTTCATAGCCTGAAAAGCAATTGAATAAACAGTAGCCTGTACTTGAAGTAAAGAATAGTCTGTACTGTAAAATTCTACAATGAAGTTATTAGCTTTTAGCTAGACTCAGAAATGCGTAGTAACCATATTATCTATATAGTATCCAGTTATCTATATATATATATATTTCAGGAGAGCGGTCCCCGGAGGAGGGGGGGGGTTAGTACCATCAATGGACCTCATGCAGTTCACTGTAGGCATTGCATAAGGTTCTTTACAGCCTCCTTTTGGCTCCTAGTTGCAACTCTTGTTCCTTTTACTATACCTCACTTCATATGATCTTTCTTCCATCTTACTTTCCACCCTTTTGAAACAGTTGTTTCATAGTACAATTGCGAGGTCTTCCTCCTGTTACACTTTTAAAACCTTCTTTAATCTCAATTCCCTAACAGCGCTGAATGGCCTCGTAGATCGCAGCGCTTGGTGTTTGGCCAAAATTTCATATTCCAATTCCAGTTCAGGAGGGCAGTAATTGCAGAGCATTATACTGTTTCAGTGGAGGGTTTTTTCCCTAAAAACTAGGCTGAGTTTCTGGTAAGATATTGCTAATTTTCAAGATGTTCAGCGAGGTGTGGGTGTAAACTTCGTCAGTTTAATGTTGTCCGATACAATTCTGAACCTGACTGCCGGTTTAAACGATCCATTCTTCAGTGTCTGGGTAGCTGTTCTCTTTCGACCACTTCACTTCCTCTGCGTTCTATGACACCAAAGACAATATGACAAGTATCCTCTGTTTCAACGTCTGCCACCGGGGGTGGGAGGGGGGCGAATGGGTGAATATCACAGCCTCTTATTTTTTCGTGTGTTTTATGGTTGATTTTTCATCGTAGCCTATTCAGTATTTTGGAAATCATTTACTTTTTCTATTGGAGTCTCTGTATTTTTAGAAAGACGTCAATCTTTGTTTTACTTTGTTTAAAACCATTATATATTTTCGTTAGGAACAATATATATACACACACACACACACACACATATATATATATATATATATATATATATATATATATATATATATATATATATATATATATATATATATATATATATATATTATATATATACATACATATGTACATATATGTGTATATATACACTTACGTATATATACATACATATGTATATAACGTGTAATTTCCCCATTTACATTTGTTTTACGTGGTAAACAATTTACAAAGATATTTCACGTCTATTTTTCCGCCACGGCACCGTAATTTCTCTTATATTTCTTCTTGATCGGAAATTATTTTAATAAAAAAGAAACTTGTTTTTGTCTAAATAATGATGATGTTCTTTGTCCTTGAAGCTACTGTTTCGCTTTGAGACCCTGTTGTCGTTGGCTCTCAGTATCCCTTGTTATAACCAGCCTGTAGCCATTATCCTTGTTTAATTACAGACGAAAACAGAACACAGTAACTAGTGATGTAATTGGTGCATTTTCAAGTTGTTTCAACGAAGCGTTGTAGCGTGTGTTTAGAGCGAACAGTTTGGCGGTGTTTTGTCTCGTGTGTGTGTGTGTGTGTGTGCGCGCGCGCGCGCTTTTGGTTTGGGGAGGATTATTCTGGTGGCATTTGGCATGGCAATAATATTCCCTTGGTAACAAGAGATTTTGGACTGTCTTTCGGCTGTTTGAATTCGGTCTTTATGATTAACGTGTTCGTTTGTGAGATCGGATATTATAATGGCTAACTGGCGTTTATTTTACAGTATTTGAATTGTAAGCATAATTTTTGAAAGCAGTATTTACATTCAGCATATATTCCTGTGCGTGAATTAGCAGTTTCAGGTAACATAAATAACAGATTTGCATCAGTTGAGGCATTTTTTTATAATAACAAACCAGCGGTAGGTTGTTTGAGGGTAACAAATGCTTGTCGGGTGATTACATTTATGAAGATCGAAAGCGATGCTGTGCGTAACGGAAAGGGCAGTTCCTTGGAGGAAACTTATCTCGCACATTGAAATTGCTCTTGGTTTGTTGAACAGAATACTGTTTTCAGTCCTTACCTTGATCTCCTAGAGGACCTCTTCATTCCAGTACCTGTTGCAGATTATGGATATTGTCGTATTAAGTCGTGAATTTGACCTTAAAACCAGCAAATAAGTAGTTTAAATGGCAAGGTTTCAGAGTGGAAGCATTGTTGGTGCATGAACTTATATTGATGTATATATGTTTAGCAAGTTCCTTGAATTCGAATGATTGTACGTCTGTTTTTATTTATCTCTTACATCATGTGATTTTCAATGATTATAGATAAGTTTTTCAAGGGACTTTTATTACTAACAGGTTGGTAATAATTTTAGGAGCGTTAACAGAACGGCGGAACAAAGTATTGCTGACACAAAAATTTATGAGCAAACGCCTAAGACGACCTGTTTATATATATATATATATATATATATATATATATATATATATATATATATATATATATATATATATATATATATATATATTTTTTTTGCTTACATTTGTCTTCGTAAGAATACAGATCGGACACGTGGTCAGGCTTTGGCTACGACCTAACCAAAACAACCTAAACCTAACCTTTCCTAGGTCGTTGTGTCCTGATGTAACCAGACTTTTTCTTACGTAACCTGACGTAGGGCGCCGTGCCCCACCTAGTTGGGGGTCGAACCCCACAAATAGTACTGAACATCGAACACATCGTGTAGCCTAGGCTACCCCTTAGCCGTAGTAGGTCCATACCC
>NC_089757.1:10653769-10686269 GCF_040412425.1 Macrobrachium rosenbergii | reverse complement strand
AAACCTGGTTCATCTGTTGCTCACCTATTCTGGGAGTTTTACATCAGTCAGCCGGAGAAGAGGAGGATGTTGTAGAGCCACTCAAGACGTCAGGCCACACGTGGATGCATTGATTGAGTGGCTTGATACGCTCACCCCTAAAGAAACACATTTAATCAGGAAGCCTTGGTGAACTAGAGGCCCATAAAGGAATTATGTTGTTTTATTTGCCAGATGCAGTTTCAGTCTGGTATGCAGAGTATGATCGACTCATCCTTCCGACAGAGACCTTTGGGATATTGTTTAGTAATTTTCCATGTTTGCGTAGGCTATACCAGACTCTTTCACCCACTAATATCCCGCCCCCTAACCCCCCACCCCACTTCATCGCCTCAGCCTATCACCCCAACATCCCATGAGTATGAAGCATCACTGTTTACGCCATTACCAATGGAATTGAGCGATTCTGACTCTGGCCAGACACCTGAGTCACCACAACCACATTGGGGCCTCAGTATGCCCTCACATTGTTGCGTTGAAGGTGAAATTACACAAAAGTTACACCTCTGTATGGTTTGGTATTTCAATTATTATGTAATCATTTAATGCACTTTTGTTTATATTTTGCCGTCTTCAAGGTAAGATTACGCAAAAATAAGGCACAGGGCATTAATTCAGTTTGGGATGTATGTTGACATCTATTAAGTCCATTGGTGTGCTATATGTGATTAATTTTTTCAGTCAGTGTACTGTATGTGTGCGTGTCTACTGTATAGTATGCATGCATCATGCTAAAAAATGATACGCAGTTTCTCTCTCTCTCTCTCTCTCTCTCTCTCTCTCTCTCTCTCTCTCTTCCAGTATTTTTTTTATTGATATTTACTTAATGCATACAGTAGATAACTTTAGACAGCAACGTAATATCTTACACGGACATTTTTCAGTCTATGTGTACATGTGTACAGGTAAACATACACGTATGCAAAGCGTTAAAGGAAACTACACACTTAGTAAGCATTGTGTTGCTTGCCTCTCTCTCTCTCTCTCTCTCTCTCTCTCTCTCTCTCTCTCTCTCTCTCTCTCTCTCTCTCTCAGCTTCATTTATGTAAAGAATTCGGGTTTAGCTAAATGTTAAATAAGAAAGAAAAATGTTTATGGTATTTTATATAGTGTTTTGTACATTTTACATCTCCTGTAAACATAAATAGGCAGAAGTACTGTAGTCGGTTACGTTTTTGCTAGCTGTATTTTTAGAAGCAATTCATTTTGCAGATATATGCTTGAAATGAATAATGAATAAGTGAATAAAAGTAAATATTTTAGATTGAATGATAATTGCAAAATACGAGTAGGTTAGCCTGTTATTTACTATGTAGGGAATTACTGTACACTATAAGTTATATGAGTTGGCTCCTTGATATTGTATCGTGTAGACAGTACCAATCATTTTTACACACACACACACACACACACACACATATAAACACACACACACACACACACACACACACACACACACACATATATATATATATATATATATATATATATATATATATATATATATATATATCTATCCTATATGTTGGTTAGTTAAGAGTTCATATGTCCACACCAGCTTTAATACTTCCTGTCCCACCTTACCGTAGGGCAAGAGCCTCTGAAGCCAAGTCCAGGATTAAGAGCCTGTGACTTGCAAAAGTATAAAATATTCAACCTTTTACAATATTACTGAAGCCACACCCGGTAAATTTATCGAAACACTAATTGCAGTACGAGTCAAACATGTCTTCAATTACACGTGATGAAGTTTCATATTATTGGTAAGCAGTTGAAGGGTAATTTTGGCACAAAGCGGATCAAGCGTAACAATGACAAGGCATGATAGGATTTGATATGACTTGAAACAATTGGAGGGTAATTAGGGAACGGACGCCAATTAAACACAATTCAGTTATGAAACGGGATGTTGAAACATTGGAATTTTGAAAGACATTGGAATACTACAGTGCGTGGTCACTTTAAATGATTTAATATGTAGACAGAAATTATTTTAAGTTAACACAGTTTTGCGAAGGAATGAAAGATGTCTAATACTGATTTAGAAGAAAAGGTAGATTAAATTCTGGAGAAATGACTGACCAAATGAAAAATACGTTTTCTCTCTTCGTCTGATCTTATTCAAGAAGAAGCATAGTATCTTGCTCTGATAATTTCCCTCCCTGCGCAAATTCCCCAGTTTCAGGTATGAGATTCCATCAAGATATTCATGCGTAAATTGATATTTTCCCTTGGTAATTCTGTTAACCAACAGTCAGACCCCCCTCAAAAAAAAAGCCTGAACCAAAAACATAACTTCATGGTTTGCGGTGAAAACAGGAATGTCTTGTGGAGAGTGCTTCCTGACAGAGCAAAGACCCGAGATAGAACAAAGACCTGAGATAGAACAAAGACCCGAGACAGAGCAAAGACCCGAGATAGAACATGTCTAGTAAAGACGCGCATTATTCATGAATTACCAGATGTACCGAAAATAACAATTATGCTTGAAAATCTTGATAGACTCTCATACTTGAAATTAGGAATTTACACGGAGAGGGAAATTATCGGAGCAAGATACAATCATTCTTTTTGAAAAGAGACAGAAGAGAGAAAATGACAATCAGATTATAAAGTCTGGACAGAAAACGAGTTTTCCATTTTGTCATTCATTTCTCGAGAATTCAGTCTAGACTTAATTCTAAATCAGTATTGGACACATTTTTTTCCCTTCGCAAAATTTATATGGAAACTTGAAATAATTGCTGTCTACATTTTAAATAATTTAAAGTGATCGTTTATTCAAGAAATACAGTGGTTTAAATTCCAATGTTTTAACATCCCGTTTAATAACTGAATTGTGTTTAATTAGTATCCGTTTCCTAATTACCCTCCAATTGTTTCAAGACATGTCAAATCCTATTGCACCTTGTCATTGTTAGGTTTGATCCGCTTTTTACCAAAATTACTCTTCAATTGTTTCAAGTCATATCAAATCCTGTTATGCCTTGCCATTGTTAGGTTTGATCCACTTTGTGCCAAAATTACCCTTCAGTTGTTTACCAGTAATATGAAACCTTATCATGCGTTATCGGAGACAGGTCTGACTCGTATTGCGATTTATTTTTCGATAAATTTACTGGTAGTGTCTTCAGTAAAACTGTAAAGAGTTGAATATTTGTTTTAAATGCTGGTGCAGATCAAGTTATGGCTCGATTTTTACCAAAGGCTGGATTGGGACTGGAATTATTTGTGGTGAGATTCTGATCTGAAAAAGGGATTTTTTTTTGCTGGTGGATGGGTTGAGGGTTATTTAGTTTTGTTGAAGTTTTGCTGTCTCGGTAAGCTCTCATATTTTTTTTATTGTCTCATTTTCTAGTTCAAAGTGTCCCTGTCATGTCGTCCACTTTTTTTTTTTTTTTTTTTTTTTTGCATTCCAGGATTTACCACATTATTTTGTTCGAATAATTTTCGTCAGCAAAAGTTCATCTTCTATGCTTTAACTGTTTTCCACATTTATATTTCCACCCCGATGTCTAGCTAATTTAACCCATTCTTCATTTTCCGCTGCAAATTGTTCACCATTTTCTCCGTGTAATTTTTGTCCTCCAAAATGCTAATTTTTTTCTACGTCATTTTTCCATGCACAATATTCCCTGTATTATTTAGCTAATATCTCATCTTAAAAAGTCCCCTGTGTTATCTATATATATACCGTATTTTTCCTTTCAAACATTTCCACATTTTTTCTGCATAATTTTTTCCTTTCAAAACGTTTCCCATACTGTTTACATAATTTTCCCTTGGAGATAGTGCATCTGTCTCGTATAGTTTTACCACAGATCAGTCACCCTTCCTCTGTGACACGCTCTTCACTTCACTGTAAAAACTTTTCTAGTGTTGAGGTTTCATTTTTCTTCAGCCATTACGATGCAAAATAATCTCGTCTTTCTTTGCCTGAAAGGGATTCAGTACGGGAAGATCGTAAGGTGATGATAAATAAGAATTGAATGAAACGACAGAACAAAATACTAGACCTGTTAGAAAAAGAAAAAGAGCAATCACACATATGGAAAAGGAAGCGTGTAGGAAAGGGGAATAGCAGAGAGAGAGAGAGAGAGAGAGAGAGAGAGAGAGAGAGAGAGAGAGAGAATCACCAAAATTGTACTTTTGAATAATAAATGAAAAGGAAGAATCTAATAGTTACATAATCAGAGAGAGAAGAAAGAGAGAGAGAGAGAGAGAGAGAGAGAGAGAGAGAGAGAATCACCAAAATTGTACTTTGAATAATAAATGAAGAGGAAGAATCTAATAGTTATATAATCAGAGAGAGAGAGAGAGAGAGAGAGAGAGAGAGAGAGAGAGAGAGAGAGAGAGAGAGAGAGAGAGAGAGAGAGAGAATCATCAAAATTGTACTTTGAATAATAAATGAAAAGGAAGAATCTAATAGTTACATAATCAGAGAGAGAGAGAGAGAGAGAGAGAGAGAGAGAGAGAGAGAGAGAGAGAGAGAGAGAGAGAGAGAATCACCAAAATTGTACTTTGAATAATAAATGAAAAGGAAGAATCTAATAGTTATATAATCAGAGAGAGAGAGAGAGAGAGAGAGAGAGAGAGAGAGAGAGAGAGAGAGAAAATTGAGAGAAAAGGAAGAATCTAATAGTTAGAGAGAGAGAGAGAGAGAGAGAGAGATCAAAATTGTACTTTGAATAATAAATGAAAAGGAAGAATCTAATAGTTACATAATCAGAGAGAGAGAGAGAGAGAGAGAGAGAGAGAGAGAGAGAGAGAGAGAGAGAGAATCAGAAAATTGTAGAATAATAAATGAAAAGGAAGAATAATAGTTACATAATCAGAGAGAGAGAAGAAGAGAGAGAGATAGAGAGAGAGAGAGAGAGAGAGAGAGAGAGAGAGAGAGAATCACCAAAATTGTACTTTGAATAATAAATGAAAAGGAAGAATCTAATAGTTACATAATCAGAGAGAGAGAGAGAGAGAATAGTTCTAATAGTTACATAATCAGAGAGAGAGAGAGAGAGAGAGAGAGAGAGACCAAAATTGTACTTTGAATAATAAATGAAAAGGAAGAATCTAATAGTTACATAATCAGAGAGAGAGAGAGAGAGAGAGAGAGAGAATAATAAATGAAAAGGAAGAATCTAATAGTTACATAATCAAAATTGTAGAGAGAGAGAGAGAGAGAGAGAGAATCACCAAAATTGTAATAATAAATGAAAAGGAAGAATCTAATAGTTACATAGATTAGAGAAGAGAGAGAGAGAGAGAGAGAGAGAGAGAGAGAGAGAGAGAGAGAGAGAGAATCACCAAAATTGTACTTTGAATAATAAATGAAAAGGAAGAATCTAATAGTTACATAATCAGAGAGAGAGAGAGAGAGAGAGAGAGAGAGAGAGAGAGAGAGAGAGAGAGAGAGAGAATCACCAAAATTGTACTTTGAATAATAAATGAAAAGGAAGAATCTAATAGTTACATAATCAGAGAGAGAGAGAGAGAGAGAGAGAGTACTTTGAATAATAAATGAAAAGGAGAATCTAATAGAGAGAGAGAGAGATCACCAAAATTTGTACTTTGAATAATAAATGAAAAGGAAGAATCTAATAGTTACATAATCAGAGAGAGAGAGAGAGAGAGAGAGAGAGAGAGAGAGAGAGAGAGAGAGAGAGAGAGAGAGAGAATCACCAAAATTGTAGAATAATAAATGAAAAGGAAGAATCTAATAGTTACATAATCAGAGAGAGAGAGAGAGAGAGAGAGAGAGAGAGAGAGAGATCACCAAAATTGTACTTTGAATAATAAATGAAAAGGAAGAATCTAATAGTTACATAATCAGAGAGAGAGAGAGAGAGAGAGAGAGAGAGAGAGAGGAGAGAGAGAGTTCATCAAAAGTAGAATAATAAATGAAAAGGAAGAATCTAATAGACATAATCAGAGAGAGAGAGAGAGAGAGAGAGAGAGAGAGAGAGAGAGAGAGAATCAAAATTGTACTTTGAATAATAAATGAAAAGGAAGAATCTAATAGTTACATAATCAGAGAGAAAGAGAGAGAGAGAGAGAGAGAGAGAGAGAGAGAGAGAGAGAGAGAGAGAGAGAGAGAGAGAGAATCCAGTAATCAAGTTACATAATCAGAAAAAGGTATTATATATGTTGAGAGAGAGAACCAAAAATTGTACTTATCTTAAATAAAAATCTAATAGTTACATAATCATTTGAGAGAGAGAGAGAAGGTATCTCAAAATTGTTCTTTGAATAATAAATAAAAGGAAGAATAAGATATTAATGTTTCCTTGATGGCCTTCTCTTTATCGAGAGACAGTTGGTTTTTATTTTGATTCGTTGATCCATGCTGGTGAGGAGTATTCATAGCTAAGAGCATTTCAAATATAGATAAAGAGACATCTGCATATATTCTTGTTTTTCTTTAAGCTAGTACAATAAAAAGGTATTATATATGTTGACAGTGCCACCGTTATTATCTTCTAAAAACGACACGAAGCCATTTGAGGAAGGTATCTCGTTCCTTGTATAGTAAGGCAGTAAGATATTATGTTTCCTTGATGGCCTTCTCTTTATCGTAGCTCACAGTTGGTTTTTATTTTGATTCGTTGATCCATGCTGGTGTATACATAATAAACACTCATATATAAACACTGATATACTGTACATGCTAACATTTGTGTACATATATATATATATATATATATATATATATATATATATATGTATATATATATATATATATATATATATATATATATATTGTCTGTAATATGTGTTTATTTGCCTATATCTGTAAAAACTCACTCACACATATATATTTATTTATATATGTCTATATATCTGTAAAAATATATATATATATATATATATATATATATATATATATATATATATATATATATAGGCCTATATATATATGTATATATATATAAATTTTTGTATTCTTCATTCTAATATCGTTTATACAAGTAGTACCATGTAGTTAACAGAAGGTTAGTTCATAGGGTCTGCTTACATTTCACAGACAAATCCAGACTTTTACATTTTTGCCCTTGTGGAAACCACAAGCTCTCAGATCCTCTGGCAATCATGAAAGTCTCCCTTTCCGCATTTAAATGAAAGTGGAAAACTAGAGCAATAGACAGGAGCTTTGGATAGTGCTGACAGCTAAAGCGATCAGTCTGTTACTTAGATGGAATGCTGTCTCTTCTCGCTCGTTTAAACTTTTTAAATCTATTGCCAGCCTATAGGGACAGTCCGTTTACTGTCTCTATCGACTCGTCGTGATTTAGCTGTTCATTGGACGGAATGTTTCTTATTGTCAGTAACTTCACCTATTCATCTCTGTGTATGTGCATTTTTTTTTATTTTAATGCTGCATGAAAACGTTGGCTTTCTCTCTCTCTCTCTCTCTCTCTCTCTCTCTCTCTCTCTCTCTCTCTCTCTCTCTTCATACGCCCATCTTCATACGCCCATGCGCATACATGCACATTTATCAGTATCTGCCCGTCATTCTCCAGAGCTAGTGTGGGTGAGGCATTTTGAAGCACATATTTTCACAACAGATCAGAAGATATCAGGCTAAAATGAATCTTTAGCGGTCACAAGCTGGGTACAAATTATAAGCTAAACCTGCACGTATTTATTGTAGTTATTTTTGTGTATTTGAGAAATTTTCCCTTGTTAAAAGTCATACGTGTAAAGTGCAAGAAAAATTTCCGATACATGTCGGTTTTCAAACGCACAATTATATTATTTTCGAAAAGGATACCTTTTAAAAGCCTGCCGAAGGCTGCTCACTAACGGGAAATTGTAATTGGGACTGATGCTCTCCTCATTGTTGATATGAATGAAAATAACATGTTTGTGCTAGCAGGATAATGTAAAAATGGATCTAGCTCACATCCTAGTGCTTGAAATGTGATTTTGTGATATCCCTTATTTCACAGTAATTATTCTTATGTTTGAGGAGATCTAAATAATTGCTATTCCATTCTGTGGTTTAAATAAAATGTCATTTGAATCATTATTTATACTGTCATTTGAATCATTATTTATTAGTATGTCAGATTGTTTTCAGCAAGTGAAATAACGGAAAATAGCATAATGGTTTAGGTTATTTATATATTGAAAGGAAATCCAACGAGATTTCTTTTGTAACTAATTTTCTAGGTAACGAAACATTTTTTAGTTTTGGAAAATGTATAATTCGATTCTAAGTTAATCTTGTGGACTGTAAATCTGTTTAATAGAGCGAAAAAATATGACGTGCCCGACCTTCCCCAAAGCTTTATTCTTTGAAATTCTGAACGAGAGAGAGAGAGAGAGAGAGAGAGAGAGAGAGAGAGAGAGAGAGAGAGAGAGAGAGAGAGAGAGAGAGAGAGAGAACACGTAATCCTAATGAAGGAGATTACACATTGTACGTGTATTTTACAGTAAGAAGGAATTTGAACCACGAAGTGAACAAATCAAAATCCAGATGTGAAATTTGACCCGAGAATGATCATAAGTAATTATCAGAATAATCGTATCCTCATTCAAAGTTATAGTGGAGGAAGATATTGGAAACGTGATGTGGGTGACCATTTGTGCTTTGTAATAAGCACTAATTCTTGCTACAGAATTTGCAATGGTGTCATGAGACTATTTTTATTGACAATCAATTACAGCAACTCTGCAACATAAGCAGAAGTTAAATGAGGTTCATTAAAATTAAACGGAGGCAGAACGAATCATAATGGCAGAGTTAGTAAACTTACCTGCCGAGTAATTTGGTGTCCTTCGTAGTCAGTGGAAATTAATGAATAAAAATGCTTAATTGGAAAAGTTGTCTAATTACCGGAAATGCTTGCCTTTTGATTACGTAATTTGTTCTTCGCTGTCTTGACGGTAGAAAAAACATCTTGAGGTGTCCTCTAAAGTTTGTCTGTCTTTCTAATATGTGAGCTCATTCTTACAGAAGTCTTTATAATGCAAGATGTCACCGGAAAACTTGAATAAATCAATGCGTAGTGCCCAAAAAAGCGTTTATTGATGAGGATTTGAATAGGCCTACATAACGAGCAGAGATTGACTTTCAGGCAGAGATAATTGTTATTATTCTTAGGTGATTTTAACCAGACCATTGAGTCACGTTTGCAGAATCTGATAGGTCTACCCACGAGGATATAGTCTTAAATGGAGAGAATATTTAGAGCAAAGTATTGCTGAAGATTTTTGTAACAGTGAGGACAAGAGGCCAAAGAGAACCAGGGAAACCAACAAGGCAGAGAGAATGAACTATAGCGGTCTCCTGTGGACGCTGCATTGAGTCTTCAGTATTGCTTGCAGTATACCGTTCTGGTGAACAGTAAGGTTACGTTTGCAATAAACCTTTTAATACTTCACATGGGGAACGCGAACTAATGGACTTCTCCTTACTGTGAAAAATTTCTCATTTGTTCTCACGCCAGTATTTGTATATCCTGGATGGCTAATTAAAAATGTTCTTAGACAGGCTAAAGTTGTCACTTGTAATTGCAGAAAAATGGGAAATGGCCTTTACCCTTAAGAAAAGCCTTAGACAACAATTGAAAATTATCTCCAGAAGACTAGAATGCTTTTCAAGAAATCATGAATGTTTATAAAATATGTAAACAAAATGAGACTAATGCTTCGATGAAACATTAACATAAGAAATGATTTGTCAGAAAATGACATTAAAAAAAGCAGACAGGATGACCATCCCCGTCTCGTGTCTCTCTCTCTTTAAAACCGAGGCTTCAGAGGAAAGATCCCATCCGCTGCCAAACCTTTTGCCCACTCTCCTGCCTTTCACGTGAGACTTAAGCAAAAGCATCGCAGCCTCCACTATTGAAATACGGATCGTTTAAATTCAAGCTGGAAATTCGAGCCCCATCGGATGGCCGCCACCACGTATATGTAGAGGGAATGTATTCTGATTAGCTGCAATAGAACTTCATCGTTCGTTTCGTTTATAGGAGTTAGAATTTGTTGAGTTAAAATTTTCACAACACTATATATATATATATATATATATATATATATATATATATATATATATATATATATATATATATATATATATATATATATATATATGTATATATATATATATATAAAAGTATAAACACATAAATGGATATATGTATGTATGTTTGTATGTGTACATACATATGTATGCATACATAATACTGAATAAATAACTTGTGTATTATGTGTGTGCATACAAAATATGTCTCATGTTTTCCCATGACCAATTACATTAACAGATTTTCATAACACGAAAAGAAGCATGAAGATACTGGCCACTTGCCCAAGTATGGAAAAGAATTCTACAATCAAGGACATTTCCTCCATCCAACCTGTTCGCGGACATTCCACCGATCACTGACATTGGAGACAGTGCTCAATCATCCCGAGTCATTTGCATTCCTTAGGCCTGTTTCGTACAGGCTCTTCTATTTATGACCGCTGCCATTATCCGAGATTGGTTGTTCATTTCTGACTTGAAGCAGTCGAGGGAAAATCGCGAGGAAATTAAAATTTAAAGGAAATTTTGTTCAGGTACCGTGCAAGGTGTCTTGCGCGATGTATTCCTTGGACTGACTTATCAAGAACAGTATTTTGAGAAGAATCTTATTTTGCATTACTTTATTTTAAAGTGCACCATTCCATATATATATATATATATATATATATATATATATATATATATATATATATATATATATATATATATATATTATGTGTATGTTTATGTATGTCTTTGTCTGTATGTGTGGAAAAAATATAAACACTTTGTCTGTTATCTAAAAACAGGAAAAAATATAAACACCATCGTTATCTAAATACAGTCACTTTATATATATATATATACAGTATATATAGTTATCTATATATGGAATGATGCACTTTAAAATAAAGTAATGCAAAATAGAATCTCTCAAATACTATTGGGGCTGAACTTGGACTTAAAGGGCATTGGGAGTGTCCCCATTCATCTCAGCGACCTTGAAAACTATGGATTTGACACTAATATCTGTCGTTTTCGGTTATTTTTACATGTCACCCCCTTTGGTGCCAGTGATGTCTTACCCCCCCCAAAGTATTCTTTTCCAGATAGTAAGTCATATGTATACCGAAATGAGGTATGATAAATTTGTAGAGTTTATTTAGTTACTAAGTCTACTGGCAGAACCAGCCATGTTTCAGGGAAACCCCTACCATCACTACTCATTTGGTGCCCTTTGGTGCTGGTAATGTCTTACCCCCACAGTACTCTTTTTTTTTTTTTTTAGATAGAAAGTCATGTGTATACCAAGTTTGGTTGAAATTGCTCAATGAGTTTCAGAGTTATTCTGGAACACACATAAATACATACATTCATTTATACAGTATATATATTATATATATGTATATATATATTTTTTTATATATATTTATGTATTTAATTTAAACTACTAACCAATTTATGATGTGATGAGCTAAAATAAAATCCAAAGCTAGAGAGAGAGAGAGAGAGAGAGAGAGAGAGGTGTTAAGATTGTGCACGACAAGACCTTTAAATGGCAATGAAATATGATAAAATTAGATCCATTTTCTCGAGTGTCATCTATTTCGGAGAAGTTGATTTCATATTCTTACATTAACACGATTAATTCCAGAAACCTGAATTTCTCCCTATGTCCTTGAATAATGCCGCATAAGATGTTGCTTTGATGTGTTTAGTCATGGAATTTGATAACGAAACTCCTATACAAAGAAAATGCTCATTACCCTTTTTACAGATGCCATGGTGGTATTGCAATATTATAGTGATGGGAAACTTCTGAGGCCGGTGAAATATATTTGCATGGTTTGTAATGAAAAAGGACAAGCGACGTTTATTCGATAGGAAAACTAACTTAGAAAGGTAACTGTCACATTCGCGATTTTGGATTGAATGGTAGGGATGTGATGTGTTTTATATGGTGCGACTTTTGCCAGATTATGTCGTAGGTATTAGCTAAGGAAATGTGGGTTGTCGTCATGAATTGGTATGAAGGTAGCGTGATCATATAAAACATGGCCCAATAGTTTTTTTTTTTTTTTTTAGGAAAATGAAGACTGTCAGAAGGATATTGCAAGAGTAATTTAGTGTGAAACCAAACATACGTTTCCTATATTTAGCTTTTGATAAATATGTATTATTACTAAAAAGTAAGATAATTTTAAGGTGTTTTCATAAAGAACTTTCCTTGGCGCTGGTGTAAGCTCTCTGTGTTCTTCCCAGTGTCCTTTATATTTTAATATAAGTTTGATTATTGTTAACACTCTTGGTGGTTGGGTCAGTTTCAAGTTAATTTTTGTCATACATTTACTTCTTTTCCTTCAACTCATGGTCGTATATGTATTTTTAGCCTCTTGTGTTATTCAGTTTTACTCCTTTCTTAAAGGTTAAAAGCGACTTGTTGAACATGAATTAGTACGAAACTAAAAAATAGACAAGATTCATAAACAACCCTCACCTCTCTCTCTCTCTCTCTCTCTCTCTCTCTCTCTCTCTCTCTCTCTCTCTCTCTCTCTCTCTCTCTCGTTTGCTCATCATTCTGAAAGACATTACTTTCAAAAATTGTATCACAAAAATATATTTCAGTATCTCCCTAACGTTAACTAAGACTCTAAAATGATGGAAGATCATTAAAAGAAAAATAAAGAAAGAAAAAAGGTTACTAGAATTATGCTATAGCTTAAAGTGATAAATTCTGAAATGAAGCCGATCTGAATCTATTTATTGACAAAACGAAACAGTTTCCTAGTTTTCGATGATAAAGCTCAGTAACCCATTTTTTTTTTTCTATTAAAATATCGTCAGTGGATGTTTATCGTCAGCGCATATTTATCGTCAGCTTGGAACACACACACACTGTACGCAGACATAATTATTTGCCATTGGTCGAAGTATCGATACACAGCTATATTCTGGGAAATTTTGAGGAAGTTTTGCCGTTTGAAATTTACTTTCGTTTCGTAGAATGCTTTATTTTTAGGGGTGTTTATTTAATTGTGATATAGAGATGGTTAAATTTTGTCATTACTAACAGTTGTTAATCTTCTGGAAGGTCATTGGAATAAAGAAAGAAAATCGAAAGAGAAAATTCTAGGAACATTCGAAGTATTCAATAGTATTTTCTACTTGGAATTCCGCTATGTATTCAGGTGCTCGTATATTCCTTTTGAGAGTCTTTGCTTTAAATTGCAAAGGCATACTTGCATGTTACCGTATTCTTCGGAGCACGGCTTTCTCTCGAACAAAGGAAGCATTGATTATAACTGACAGTTTTTTATAAGTGACAGCTTAAAAAAACAGTTTTTTTTTATCAAGATGAAGAAAAATAATGTGAAAGAAAAAGTAAGCAATTTGACAAATGGCATAGCTGTATTTTTATGTGACAAGGTTCATCGACAGCAAAGAAAATAATTCATTACCGCCAAGACTATCAGAAAATAGTCTGTGTAGTCACGCTCTTTCCCTAAATACATATAGATGAATGATTGTAATTCTAAAGGATTAACATTTTAAGTTAAGAATATTTATTACCGGTGACATTCCTATATAACAGACAAAGATATGTAAGCCATTCTTTAAGGATAGATAATTAAAAAGGATCAATTCATTTTTCTTGTAAAAAACGTAATAGTTACGCTTTTTGGTACTGACTTCAAAACAGTTCTTGAAGACATAGGTAACGGATTTAAAGTAAAAGAAGATTTGTGGTTTTTTATAGATAAAAAAATGTAATATAATCCAATCTAAACTAAAGAAAGTATGATAAACAATCAATATAATATACTGAGTCTATCTAATATATATATAATATATATATATAATCATATACATGATATATATATATGCACATACACGTAGACAACCACATGAAAGGTGAAAATCAAAGACCAGGTACCAAGCGCTTTCGTGTACTGCGCACACTTCTTCGGGAGTACAAAGTAAAATAAATAGACATAAACAAGTAAACTTCACAAACCAAAGATCCAAGCCATTAACAAGCAAAACATCATCGAACAGGTCAGTTGACAAGTATATACTTTATTTGTACACATGAATGATTTTAACCATAGTATAGACTGGAAAAATTCATGTGAGATAATTTTTTGTAACCATGTTATTAAAAGAAATATCGTTGAATCTGCCTTTATTAAGCATTTTAACAATCAACTTATGAATCTTAGTTCTGGTGTTTTTAAATGAGATAGTTAACTTGTTCATAAAATTGTAGGGAAGCACAAGGTCACCTTTAGCAACAGCCTGTTCTAACTGCAGTATCAGTTCTTTAGCATTTTTAAAGCATTCTTACTTATTGTTTGGTAGTGACAATTTATTTTCTTCATACTAGTGATTACAAACAGTAATGATGTTTTGCTTGTTAATGGCTTTGATCTTTGGTTTGTGAAGTTTTCTTGTTTTTGTCTCTATTTGTTTTACTTTGTACCCCGAAGAAGTGTACGCAGTACACGAAAGCCCTTAGTACCTGGTCTTTGATGTTTACCTTTCGTGTGGTTGTCTACGTATATATTTGTCACGTGCAGTTTGGTGACTTACTGCTGATATATATATATATATATATATATATATATATATATATATATATATATATATATATATATATATATATATATATATATATATATATATATATATATATATATATATATATATATATGTATGTATGTATAATGTAACACAACATTGGTCACTGCCCCAGTTTTAATGTAAATACTAAATTGTTGATGGATTCTGTAGAGGTGCAGAAATACTTTACAATCTTAGCTGCTCCTTACCCTCAAATTTATGGATCTTCATTAGTAAGTCGAACCTCCCTTTATGTATTGCGCCATTCACTTCAGTGTGGCTCATAATCTCGCGCCTCGTGAACCGTAAGGCCCCTCCTCTCCGGTTTTCTCCCACTCCTTCCTAACTCTTCTAATAAGCACTCTTTCAACAACTTACCGTCCTCCATTCTTTCCATGAGCTATCGTTTTATTTACGGTAAATTTATTACCACTTCCTCATGTTTCCATATTCCCTCCCCCCCCCTTTCTATTATTATAATGCCGCGTAAACCAGACAGATAGTCATTTTAGCAGCTGAGATCTGTAATATTTCAGTCACATTCACATTCAGTACCAGTTTTTGGTACCTTTCGTGCTTCACATATTTTGTAACTCACCTTTTCATTCATCCTGCCATCATCCGCAGTCTTTTATCACAAATACCTGTAGAAATCAATCAATACCTTTACCTTCATAACCTTACTCTTGTTCACTCTTGTTTTTACAATTTTTCTCCTTTCACGGTCCTGCCTCTGCGATCGTTTCTAATGACTCATATAACCCCATTTATAAAGCTATTTAACAGCCTTGGAGATACAGTATAATATGTATCACTGACTTGAAGGCAATAGCTCATGATGACAAAAATCAACTGTTGTTGCTTATGACTGATAACATTAGGCCGAGTGATCACCCATGAATGTTATAAGTACCCGTGAAAATCCTTGGGAGGCAGGGAGCAGGTGTAGGTACCTCATCCCCTCAAAAATGCTTAGAGATCAGCATCGTAAAGCCGGTGTCAGCTGGCCTGTCATCGGGATATTGCCTTCATTAACCGTTTTTCGTGGCGACACTGCTGATGGTATCGGCTGCTGACTGGCCTAATTCCATCATATTCGAATGTGTAATATATATGGAAGACACAAAATTATACACAAAAACAACTGTAATGGTAAATAAATAATGATACAAAACTTCGCACCAGTAAGAAACACTGACAAACGTATGAAGAGGATGAAGCTGTATATGATTTGTTTTACATTACAAATATCATCTAACGTTGCATTATGAAACGAAAATGTAAAGGCGTTCTATCCAGACACTTGATTAAAGTTACCTTTCAGTTTGTTTAAAAAAAATAGGAAGTTATCCAAGCATTTAACGTTTCGAAACACTGGAACTCCTTCTGTCCGTGTTTTTCCTAATTTTTAAAACTTCATTCTCTAAGAGGCAAGTTAGTCGCTTCCTTCAAAGTAAAACCCTTTTCTTTATTCCCATCCATTCTTTATTTTTATCCTTCAAGCTGGGATTGAGATTTGAACAAGTTTTCCCAAAACATTCTGGAAAAGACAAATTTTCTTTTCCTTTTGGGACTCAAAGCTTGTTTCTTACTAAATCCAGGCGTCGAGGCAGAGATTTGTTTCTCATCCATCTCCGCTCGTGAATTTCAGATGAGCCTGCAAAGCAGACTTCGAACCACTGAAATTCAAAATGTTGCCTCTCGGGCCTCTGAAGTTCGGCCTGCTGCAGTGGGTTTATTTCACTTTCATGTGTGAAAAAGAGAGAAAGATTGATACATCTCACTGACTCTGGTGGCTTCTCCATCATCCTTGTGGTCCAATAATGCTCACAAAAGTCTTAATTTAATTTATGTTTCTTATTTTTAAGAAATGAGTTTCTGGATGAGGTTGCTGAACCCGAGACCATGCCTCCACAATATTTGAGTGATCACGGACATCTAAGTGCCAATTGCATTTGGATTTTATCAGCTTAGCCCCCTTTCATTTACTGACCAAACACAGCGCCGTTTAACTTTGCTGCTGCGAACTGGCCTGCATCTCTGATCATAATGCATCCAGTCGTAAAAAATATTTTGTGGCTTTATTGTAAGCAAAAAGCACTGGCTTATTCAATAGATGGGTATTTGGAAAACTGAAGTGTTCACAAACGTGATAAATAACATATGTGTGCTGGTTCGACACATAGCTGATGAACATTTTGTGTGGCTTTGTTAAACGGCGGATGTTGTAAGATTTCTACAATTAAAGTATGAATGTGGAATTCACCATTGCCTTGTTGTTTCAACACGAATTCTTAGTCTCTTTCAATTTGAAAGCAATGATTGTCAGACGGATTCGGAGTCACAGATGACGTAGTGTCAAAGTTTAACATGATAAAAATATGACGACTGCCTGTGGCCTAATCGTAAGTTTATGTATGAATGCAAGATGTAGTGACGACGTAAAATCCTGACTAAAACTGTGAGAGAGAGAGAGAGAGAGAGAGAGAGAGAGAGAGAGAGAGAGAGAGAGAGAGAGAGAGTAATTTATTTCCATCAATCCGAATACCACGAACTTCCATGATATTGTTATTTTCTTGTGGTTGAGTGAACTCCGTTTTCATTTTATTCGTGAAAAATATGAAAGTACAGCTTTATCTGATAATGTTCATTATAATTTTTCTGTTAAGTGAATTATGCTGTCCTTTATGTGAAATAAAAATATGAATTTACGCTGTCAGCAAATCAGGTACGTTGTGATTTTCGTTTTCATGAATTATCCTTGTAGCCTTCACATAAAATAAAAAGGCGAATTGAAATTCCAACCAATCAGATACTGCATCATTTTTCTGTGTTTAATAAATTCCAATAGATTTTTTCATGATGAAATTGAAGTTAAAATAAATTTTAACTGATTTCATATTTGTACCCTGACTTGACAGTACAAATAGCAACCGACTAACAGGAAATATGTAATTGATTTTATTATAGCCACGTATGGGGAGAATATGTGCTTATATATTGTTACGAACTTGACTTATTTGTTTAGGGCAATATTAATAACGACAAAACCAAATTGTTGACGGTGTTTCCGGAACAGTGCATCTCATTATGTCAGTGAACTATGAACCGTTTCGTAAGTTTTATTCACGCATGAGGGACTTCATTTAATTGGCATTAAATTCTCGCTGAGCGTGGCGAGCATCTCTTATCTGAATACACATATTTCACTAATAACAACTTCTAGACACACGTGCATATACATTTTATATATATATATATATATATATATATATATATATATATATATATATATATATATATACACACACATACATACATACATATACTGTATATATATATATATATATATATATATATATATATATATATATATATATATATATATATATATATATATATATATATATATATATATTCAGCATTGAGCTGTTTCCTTTGACGGGATTAGTTCTGGAAAAAATAAGACAATAGTTTTTGCCATTTTATAATTCAGCTGTCGAATCGTAAATGAACTTCTATGCAGACGGCCTCCACAACAGCGGTTTTATACACCCACACAGAAGGCTCACCTTCTGCGTCAGACCCCTTACACGAGATGTGCCTTTCTGATTTATAACTCAGTCTGTAAAACTTGGGTATAAATAATTTCATCATAAAAATTCTGGTACTTCCAGTTAATTGCCCATTCAATTCTATTATATACGTTTTTAGATCCATAATCACACAGCTTTTTCTCTTTACTCTCAAACTTCTCAGCATGTTTTTCTTTAAAGAACTGGATTCAATTTAAATTATAAATACACTTATAAAGGGTTCTATAAAATCTTAGCTATAAATTATACCGTTGCTCCTTGAAATTTGAGGCATTTTTCTTTTTATATTGTTCATGATCATAGAGACAACCTGTTTGGCTCAGGTTTAACTACTTTGCGTAATGGTTCATTAAAACACACACACACACACACACACACACACACACACACACACACACACACACACACACACACACACACACACACACACACACACACACACACTAGACCTAACAACCACAGGCCAGTTCACCAACTGGCTTTCATTCAATACACAACAGCTTTAACGCCTAAGATTCGTACAGTTCAAGCCAGTTTTTACTTTTCTTGGACTTAAAAGCAATCTCTTGGTTACAATTTTAGTCGTGAGTTTAAAAATATCTGTAAACAGCAAGAAAGCTTATTTTTGCTTAAAAAAGTTTCTTTTTTTAAATAATTAACCGTGAAGTTATAACAACTACCTTTCACTGCAGGACTGTTTTTTCCTGTACTTGAATTGGTTACTTTCCAGTAAGCTTGTTTTTGAAGTATTTAATTTTTTGTTTTAGAATCGATCCCGTAGGGGAGCAGTGCCGTCAGTGCACCTCACGTGGTACACTGTAGGCATTACTTAAGGTTCTAGTGAATATTTAAGTTCGATGAGAATAAAAGTAAATGGCAGAAGGTGCTCTGAATAATGTCTGCGTGGTATAGTATATAGAATGACTGAACGTGCGAGGAAAGTGGAATTGTGTGGAAGTGGTTAAAACACAACGAATACGAAGATTACATTTTTATGTTAATCGGGGTTGTTGCCAGAACTCGCCCCTTTTCGTGCCAAGTGTTACAACAGACTCATGGTACTCTTATTAATTTATTATAAACTCTGGCTGTCGTACCCGCGTGAAAATGATTTTATCGTGGGTCGACAACCAAGTTTTCCCATTTCCAGAAAACCTTTACAAGATCAATAAATGCAATGTATTGCGTAACAGATTTCTCATATCTTTTTCTTGGTTTTGCTTGGAGGAGAAAACCATGTCTATAGTAGAACGTGCAGCCCGTAAAAGCAGACTTTAGGCTCAGCGTAATCGGTCAACATCATTCAAACACTGAAGTTTAATAACTGTCGGCCATGAAGGAACACTCGAATATGGAAGAAGCTTACTGCTTCGTAAGCATATATACAGTACGTTAACTCTGATACCTGGGAATTGATGTGTGTGTATGTATATATATATATATATATATATATATATATATATATATATATATATATATATATATATATATATATATATATATATATATATATATATAATATTAACCCTACGAAAACCGCTTCACCTCTTCGGCACTATGGACAAAGGTTCACTGACATACTGTGAGAACTACACAGGCATATCCTTTTAGGAGGTTTATCTTTATAAGGACTGCTATAGTATAGCACCAAATTTGCTCTCCACTAGGTATTTGCATGTGAATTCTTATTAGATATTTACTACTGATTTTAAATCAAATATATCACTAATAATAATAGAAAATCTGCTGAAATGTAATTGTACTTAAGTACATTGTCAAGCACTTGGACTTGGACTAAAGTCTCAGGCAAATCTTCTGTACTTGTACTTGCTCTTTTTCTAAGTACTTGTACTTGTCCACAAGTACCGTCACATGTACTTGGACCCATGCCTGATATATATATATATATATATATATATATATATATATATATATATATATATATGTGTGTGTGTGTGTGTGTGTGTTTGTGTGTGTGTGTGTATATGTTTGTGTGTGTTTCCAACACACTTTCAGGAACAGTGTACCTTTAAAATGTGTTGGAAACAACAAAAAGCGCTTGATACTTCTTCCTCTTATTTTTCCCATGCCTTAGCTAAATATATATATATATATATATATATATATATATATATATATATATATATATATATATATATATATATGTATATATATACATATATATATATATATATATATATATATATATATATATATATATATATATATACATATATACATATATATATATGTTTGTGTATGTGCTAGCATGCATATATATATATATATATATATATATATATATATATATATATATATATATATATATATATATATATATATGTATGTATGTGTGTATGTGTGAGCATATATATATAATTTATATATGTGTGTGTGTGTGTAGAGAGGAAGAGAGAGTATAAAAAACTGTAATAAAAAAGACTTCAAGTGAAGATTTTATTGCCACGCTAAGTTTTAATAGAAAAAAATTTTTTTCTCACAGTTTTATAGCGTCATTATTGAAATAAGCTTTGTAGCGTTCATTGACTGCTGGCTATTTATCAAGAGTTACTGACATCTATGCCATTAAAGAAGCTCGATTTAATTTTTCTTGTTTGATCATGAAGTTTTGTAAATTTTTTGAAAAGATATTGTTCCAGTTCTTCTTCTTCTTCTTCTTCTTCTTCTTCTTCTTCTTCTTCTTCTTCTTCTTCTTCTTCTTCTTCTTCTTCTTCTTCATATTATTATTATTATTATTATTATTATTATTATTATTATTATTATTATAAAGGACAGTTGCCTTACCTGAGGAATACTTCCCTACAGTATGTGACTAGAAAGCTATTTAAATCATCTTGAAATTCTGTATATTTAAGAAATGTGTAAAAAAAATATTCAAGCTAAAATCAAATACCTTTTTGAGAGTATATTTGGAAGGGACCCAATGACATGTATTTATTTGCATATACGTCATGAACTTGTAGATCTGTGCATTCAATTTAATAAACTCAAAAGTCAGCTTTGCAATGAATTTGAATTTGTATGAAGCTGTATCTGTTTTCAAGATGGTCGTGGAGAGTGCTAAGGATGCTTAATCTTCATTTATACTTATGTATATATATGTGTGTGTATGGGGTCTCTTGTTGGTTAGTGAAAAGTCCGGAAATCCACTAAAGGATCTAGCACTCCTTTTCACACGTTACCTTAGGGCAAGAACCCGTAAAGCCTAGTCCAGGATAAAGAACCAACGCTAGCATGAGATTAACTTGACCTGCAACATCGTTTAAAACAAATATTCATTCTTTTACAATATTATTGAAGACACTCCTGGCAAATTTATCGAAATACGAATCGCAATGCGAGTCAAACTTGTCTTCGGTACCGCATGATAAGGTTTCATATTACTAGTAAACAATTGAAGGGTAGTTTTGGTACAAAGCGGATCGAACATAACAATGACAAGGCATAATAGGATTTGATATGACTTGAAACAGTTTGAGGGTAATTAGGGAACGGACACTAATTAAACACGATTTAGTTATGAAACGGGATGTTAAAACATTGGAATTTTTAAACACTCCGGGATTCTTGAATGCCCGGTCTCTTTCAATGATTGAATATTTGTACAGAAATTAGTTGAAATTTCCATATACAACGTTGCCAAGGAATGAAAGATGTCCAATACTGGTTTAGTAAAAGCTAGACAAAATTTTCGAGAAATTACGGATAAAATGAAACATTCGTCTTCTGTCCAGATTTGATTATAATTTGATTTTCATTTTCTCTTTTCGTCTGTCCTTTTTCAAGAAGAATGATTGTACCTTGCTTCGATAATTTCCCTCTCCGTGCAAATCCTCAATTTCGAGCGTGAGATTTCATCAAGATTTTCATGCTTAATTGACATTTTCAGATAACTTTTACCTCATGAATTATCAGCTTTTTTTTTAAATAAATCGACGAGGGAAATTTTGTCAGAATGTTTTACATTTTCAGTCATTCTAAATTTAGTATTCATGAAGAACTGTAATTAATTGATGAAATATGAGAATAAATAAATAAGTAATGAAAATACAAAAACCTATAGGGTGTTTAATGAATTTTAAAAAACGAAATTTAAAAATTTTCTGAATTTTAATATTTCTTTTTTTTTTTTGTGTCGAAACATGAGTGAATGTGTTTATTGTGTGCGTGTATTCCAGTGTAAAAGCATATACCTTGTGCACTTTTTAAATTTTGATTTTAATTTTTTGTTTTTGCTATTTTTATTTTTAATATTTTCATTCATTCATCACCACACCGAATGACCTTTTTGGTTCCATTGCTTAGCCTACGGCCAAGACCTGGTATTTCATCCTATATAGCTATTCCATTGATAAAACCTCTTGAATAATGCGCGGCTCTGCTAAATCTGTTGTATCTCGTGTTTTTGCTCTGTCAGGAGGCACTCTCCACGAGATTCCTGTTTTCAGCGACAGCGAAGAAGTTATGTTTTTGCTTCAGGTTTTTCAATTAGCTTGACAGTTGGTTAGCAGACTTACCATAAGAAAATATTTATTACGCATGAAAATCATGATAGACTCTCATACTTGAAAATGGGAATTTGCATGGAGAGAGGAATTATCGGAGAAAGATACAATAATTCTTCTTGAAAAAGGACAGACGAAGAGAGAAAAGGACAATGTAATTATAATATAGAATGACCAGAAAACAAATTTTTCATTTTGTCAGCCATTTCTCGAGAAATTAGTTTAGTTTTTTTTTTAAATCAGTATGGTATTGGACATTTTTATTCCTTCGCAAAATTTGTATTGAAACCTAAAATATTATTGTCTACATTTTAAATAATTTAAAGCGATCCTGTATTCAAGTTTTCCGGTGTGTTTAAAAATTCCAATGTTTTAACTGAATTGTGTTTAATTAGTATCCGTTCCCTGATTACCCTCCAGTTATTTCAAGTCCTATTTAATCCTATTATGCGTTGTCATTGTTAGGTTTCATCCGCTTTGCACCCAAATTACCCTTCAATTGTTTACCGGTAAACACGAAACCTCTTGCGTTATCAAAGACAGGTCTGACTCGTATTGCGATTCGTATTTCGATAAATTACTAGTAGTGTCTTCAGTAATGCTGTAAAGAGTTGAATATTTGTTTTAAATGCTGCTGCAGATCAAGTTATGGCGCCATGTTTTTTTATTTGTGGTGAGTTTCTGATCTGAATAAGGGATTTTTTTTTTTTGCTGGTGGAGGGTTATTCAGCCTTGGATGAGGTTTGCAGTCTACGTAAGTTCTCATTTTTTTTTTTTTCATTGTCTCATTTTCTAGTTCAAAATGTCCCCCATGTCATGTCGTTCACTTTTTTTTTTTATTCCACTCCAGGATTTTCCACATTATTTTGTTCGATTAATTTCCGTCTACAAAAGCTCATCTTCTATTCTTTAACTATTTTCCAAATTTATATTTCCACCCCGATGGACCTATTCTTCATTTTCCGCTGCAAATTGTTCACCATTTTCTCTAAGTAATTTTTTTTCCTTCAAATTGCAAATTTTTTTTCTAACCTCATTTTTCCTTGCACAATGTTCCCTGTATTATTTAGCTAATATCTCTTAAAAAGTCCTCCGTGCTTTCTGTGTATACCTTTGTATACCGTATTTTCCTATCAAACATTGCAGATTCTTTCTGTGTAATGTTTTCCTTTCAAAATGTTTCCCATGCTGTTTACATAATTTTTTCGTGGAGACTGCATCTATCTCGTACAGCTTTACCCCAAACCAGTCACCCTTCTTCTGACACACGCTTCACTTCCATTGTAAAAACTTTGGATTGCTCTCAGTACCGTACATTCTATGCCATACATTTTCAGCACCCTCCACATTGCCTGCTTATTGATTCTGTCATATGCTTTTTTGAGGTCCATGTATGCTGCATACAGCTTCTTTTTATTGTATTTAAAGCTTTTCAGATAACTGTTTCTTAACAAAAACTTCCTTTACACACTTACATCCTTGTGTGAATGCACAGTATTCTCCCCCCTGTCACTTCCTGGTATACTAAGTAATGTTATGTAAGTAATTCTCATAGTTTCATTTGTGACTTTCATGCAGTGGAATAGTCATTCTTCTCACCAATTCTTTACCTTATGTGGACATTCTTTACAAACCCTGTTCAGCCACTCAGTCTGATCACTATTGTACCACAACATCTCACTTGTAATCCCTTCAACCTTAGCTGTCTTTTCATTCTTCGGCTAATTAATTGCCATCCTGATGATCATAAAAGTAATTCTCACATCCAGAACCTTATAGCAACCCTTGCACTATTCTACTCTACCTCTGTTATATCCTCTATGTTCACAGATCTTCAAAATGCTCAACATAACGCCAGGACTGCATTCACCTCACACAAATTCTCTCCACTTGTTTTTTTATCCTGGAGGTAATGTGTTCATTAACCTATTTCTCTTCAGTTTACTTTACTGTAGCGTAACTTTTTATTCCTCTTAAAGTTCTTGTTCATCATCACTATTTTGTTTTCATGACTTGCATTCTCTGTCTCTCTCAATCTCTTCTTGACTACCCTGTTTCTCCCCCTGTATGCCTGCAGACAGTCTATTCTGTCATGCCATTGCACATCACGGAATCTTGTTTCCTTCCCTAAACCTTTTTTCTGCAAACACTATCACTTTCGGCTTTTAGTCCCTCCTTCTACTCGCTTAAAACCACTCTCTACTGTCCGTTTGGCCACATCCTCGAAATTTACACAGTTCTCAATAATTGTTCCCTCTTACGTGTCTATCTATAGCTCACAACTCATTTATTTTTTTACTTGAATGCTCTCACTTCCTTCTTATCCCAGTCACTTGCTTTGATTAGTTACACCCTTCCCTCGGCATCTCATATGAATCTTAACTCTTGCCTCACCTTTATTAACTTGCTCTTCGGTACAAATACGCAATCTGACAAACTTTTCACAGCTTTTTCCGAATTATAGTTATAAATATTTTCCTTTGGAAACCATGTGTTTTTAACAATAAAACCTCGTCCGGAACATTTGCCCACATTTCTCTCCATTCTCATTTACTTCTGTAACTGCATTTTTGCTAGCAACGACATCTCTTTGCAATCATATAATATAGCACATCTATTTGTTTTCTGTAAATCCATCAACAAGACAGTGGTTCTGACTCATCAGAAAGGTACACACATTCTCTCTCTCTCTCTCTCTCTCTCTCTCTCTCTCTCTCTCTCTCTCTCTCTCTCTCTCACACACACACACACATATATAATATGTATGTATGTATGTATACATGAAAGTCTGGATAATTCAAGCAAGGGTTCATGGCACGTTATTACTGCGCGACAGCTTCTCTCTCGTTATTGCTTTTTAGACTCGAAAATTGAAAAAACTACCAATATCTGGCTCTCGGCCATAAGGATATTGAAGTCAAAGTGCTGAATGAGCAATTAAATAACAGGAAATCAACTGTGGAGTGTGCTTGTTTTTCCCGTGAAATTCAAATATTTCTGTTTTAAATTCATGATGGCAATTTTTATATACACAAATTTTCAGATTAACAATAACTCATAATCCTTCATTTGAATGTAGTGCATATTAGTATTTAAAGAACATAGTTTGAAGACTTTAAGACGAACTGTTTGTTTGATAAATGTGGGGTAGGAGGAATGAAAGGCTATGATATATATATATATATATATATATATATATATATATATATATATATATATATATATATATATATATATATATATATATATATATATATATATATATATATATATATATATATATATATATATATATATATATATATATATATATATATATATATATATATATAGGTAGTAACAAATATTAAACCAGATGAAAAGATGGATTGGTGTGTTTAGAGATGGTTTGCAAGTGTGGAGAAACTGGAGGGCAAGAGTTTCACGAACAGCTTACAATAATTCTGAATTGTTTTGGAGAGAGGTGGAGAAAGAGACCTGGTAAATGCTGGGTAAATAAAATGGAAGGGCCTTAATATCCTAGAACAGAGAGATTGCATGAGAGATAATACCTGATTTAATTTTCATTTACTAAGATTTTCTTTTCAGATCTTGTGTAATTCTTAATAGTTTAAATTTTGCTTGATTAATTTAATTTCCTGAAAAATAAAGTTTTTTTATTTAATTTTGTTTAATAATTTAATTCAAGAATTATTTAAATTTTGTGTTGTTTTCAAGTAATAGTAAATTTTTTCAGATTGTGAATTCTAATTATAAATTTTGAATTTAAAAATAAATTTTTGTGTTTGAAATTTTTAAAAACAATGTTTCATTTATTGACCACCAGTGAATAAGATTAATTGTGTGCATAAGGCAAAGTGATAAACTTGTTTTGTTCTTTAGTTTTACTGAAGTGAATTAAGACCAGGGAGACAGTTAAAGGTTGTTTGATGGAGTGATGCCCTTTTACTCTAGTATATTTCTTGTTTAATTGTTGACACCTCTCACTTGTTTTGATAAACTTAGTCTGATTTTTCACGTGATTAATGAACTTTTAAAAGGCATCACTGTTACCTTTAGAGTACTCAGTTGTAATTTTTATTTTTATGAGAGTTCAGGTTTCCGGCTGAAGAGAGGTGAATTTTTGAATTCTGTAATTAGTTGTGTAATAACAAGGTATTTGGTACACATCGTGACTATATACATACATACATACATACATATATATATATATATATATACACACATACATATATAAGGATATATATATATATATATATATATATATATATATATATATATATATATATATATATATATATATATATATACACACACACACACACACACATACATACTACATATATATACATACATACATATAAGAATGTATTATGTATATATTTATATACATACTGTATATTATGTGTGTGTGTGTCGACAAAAGGAAAGAGAAAGAGCTTGCGGTGAGCCTTTTAATAGTCTGTTTCTTTAAATTAGCATTGGCTTTGTTGAAATGGGAACTCTTCATTGCGGTTAGTGGTTACTGCAATTCTCAGACATATCTGTGTGTGGGAAAGGGAAAGAGATAGACAGAAAGAGATTTCATTGCATTTTTGTTCTTTCAGAATTTGACATTATTGCAACTCGAGTTCTTGATTAAAATGAAGTTCCAGTTTTCAAAAATACACCAGGGACATATATATATTATATATATTTTACATATGTATATATATATATATATATATATATATATATATATATATATATATATATATATATATATATATATATATATATATATATATATATATATATATATTTTATCCGTGGTGTATGTAATCACATATGTACAGTATAACATACAAAGCCACTACATCTTCTAAAAACATACATACATACTTACATAAAGGGAACTGTAAATGTATCCTTAAATGTTAAAAAAGAGGTTCATTTGTAGATATGCTATGTCGATATACATATATATTTCTTTTAGTTTTTGGCATGACATAAATAAATTCATGCTCATTATTCGTACCCATAATATTTACATCCTATTTGAGATTCTGTTGTTGTACATAACGGTTGTTATTTTCCATAATAATGAAGTTGTATTGTTAATAAAAAAGAATCATGAGATTTTTAATTTTGAGGACATAAGAGACATTTGCTTGAAATACAGTAACACATTCCTCATGCGTATTTTTATGAAGCGAGATACTTCAACAGATTCCAGTTACAGTGTACAACATACCATGAGCAACAAGATTAGTAAAAAAATATTAATTAAGGTCATACTTTTTTGTACGATCGGTATATCGGAGTGAATACTGATATCACCATTTTCATGAAACTGAAACCTTTGAATGAAGAATATTTTCAACACACTGTATGAATGAAAAGGATTTAGGTGTCTACCTCAGTGCTAATTGAACAAATATGGACTTTTTAGATAGACCTCCCCAGCCAGTGTTGCAAATTGTGTTTATAGTTTCTCAAACATATATACACGAAGTTACACCGATTTTCAATTATTTGGTCGAAGGAATGACGCAAATACTGTAGTAATGGCCAGTGCCTCTTGGAAGTGACTTATGAAACCAAAATAACAGGAACATGCCTTTCAGGACAAACAGATTTACCGGAGGACAAATCACTTAGGGGCTGAACAAATCACCAAATCGTATCTGATCCTTGAGAACGTTCGCAAACTCAGACCCGCCTAATTCCTTCGTAATTGGGACTTTCAGTTGAGAAGAGTTCTTTAGAAACTATACCAGCATCGTGTCTCTTAAATCTCTCGTGGTGAGGGACTTACGAGCAGAAGTCACATCACCAAGGCTCGAGCATTAAATGGGTAAAGCGAGCTTCGTCTGCCGCTTTAATGATTCCGAAGATAGATCTGTCAGGAGCGTGTGTTATTATATTCTGAGCTTCGTTGTCTTTGTTTTGGAATTAAATCAGAAAAATACGTTGCTGTTTTTGCTTGTTTAATAGAATACGAAAATCTATCTTTGAGGAGAATGTATTCACATACTCTGAATTTTAGTCTTGATTCTAGAATATAATGACTTGAAACACGTTTCGTTCCTCATTTTCTCAACTCCAGAGATGTATTTGGTAGGTACTTGTGTCTTTGTACTCTATTTGAGCTCCACAGTCTTGTTTCAGTAGATAAATTAGTAAAACATGCCTCGTTTTTGTTTCATTATTGATTCCGGAAATCTACTAGTTTGGAGTCTGTGTTCAAATGCTTCGTTCCTTGTGGTCTTGGTTCAGCAATTGAGTTATACACGTGTGCGCTCCCTTTTATTTGCTGTGTTGTTTCCATAAATATGTCAGTAAGGAGAATACATATATGTTAATGACCCTATCCCCAGGTCATATAGGGTCATAGTCTCTTGCTGTATCTGTCTTAAGAACAGCACCAATCATCTTACATCCCTAAGATTCTCCGGTAGCAATGGCCGGCCCTGGGTCAGCAGATTCTTTCTCTCACGTCGACTCCTCTCTCTGAATCTATCCTCAAACAAAAGCCTACTGGAATGAGACACTGAGGTACAAAACTAGACTTTATTTGAAAATTTAACGAAAGTAATCCAGCAAAAATTAAGGTCATGAAATGGAGTGAACTTCACCCCCTATAAATAGTAATCATCACTAGAGGAAATTTTGATTCACAAACATTCAGATTAATGATTCTAGACCAACCAATGCTAGTGACTAACACCCTGGTCACCAAACAAAGTAAAAAGGTCATAATTATTCTAGACCACAATAAATGTCATAGAGTATGTTAAAATAAACACCACTTCCAAAATATTTGCCCTCACAGGACGAACCTAGAATTCATGTTAAAAGAAACATATCATATATTAAAACCTGAAATGGTGGTAAATGACATCAGTATTCAAAACAGAAAAATGCACAATGGGGAACAGAACAGGAAAATGCATAATGGAGACACAGAGGAATTTCACTGCAGCACAACTGGGCATTTCCACATAATGTCTGGAAAAGATATAAATGTTCATGAGTTATGCTACTCACTTTTCTATGGCTGCAGAAAGGTATCGTCATGGTGGTGGTTTTTAAATATTGCACAAGGCAAATCACATCCAGCCACCAAAACCGAAGTCCTCCCTTGATTATCTGTTCCTCTGATAATGTAGCATTAGAGAGTGCAACGCACATACACACACACTGTCTCCATGCACCTAAGCCATGATCAGAAAAGCACAAATGCATGCGTCAGATACCCGCTGTATCTAAGTGTGTAAACTCCAACGTCGACGTAACTGCACCTGCAGCGGATGTACCTCTGCCAGGCCAGCACATAGTTCACCCCAGACTTAATATATACTCTGTCTGAATTTCAGTGTTAAAGAGTTGAATGAGTAAAATACCTTTCATTAGTAAATATAAGTAAATATAAATGAAAAAAGTAAATATAAATGAACTAAAGTTTATTCATATTTACTTTTGGATATTATTCATGCAGTGGCTGACGCACGAACAATTTGTTTACCGCAGCTTGCTCGCTCAGACTTGAGTTAAGAAAGAAGTTGGCGAAACATTTTCTCTTAACAGTTTAGTGATTCGTGAAATATGTTTGGCAATAGTTTGTGTCCGTACATTAGTTTTACTCGATGTTATTTTTTGCTGACAATAGAGCTCATTTATGAAATAATAATAATGAGTAATATAGAAAGAATGACGTAATGTGTGTTCTGGCTTATAAGACAGGAAGAGCCCCGTCTGTTACGGAGGGAGGAGGATGCAACATAAAACACTGAGAGCACAAAAGAATAACGATAAATTTGTTTTCGAGCTACGGGCCCTTTAGGGGCTTATATCTTCTGTGTAATAAGAGCTTTTAAAAAATATCAAACGTACATTTCATCAGGGTATACTGTGTGTGTGTGTGCGTGTGTGTATGTATGTTGAGGTTTCATGGAAAAAATGAAGACAATTGTGACTGCTATTTCATTATATTTAATCATTTTATTCCCATGAGAAAAGCACAGTCAAAACTAAAGTAAAAATTTTAATTCTCGTAAACTGTAAAATATTTCTTATGGCAAAAGAATAATCAAGCATTTATTTCATTCCAGAAAATAATTACTCCAGCAGAAGCTCCCTTCCAAAGGAGGTATGTGGAACTGTTTTGTTAAAAATTATCATTACAGTGTGTTCTGCTCAATCAAAGTATAAGTAATTGCTAAGAAGAGTAGCGCAAAATTCTTTGGTCTCCTGATGTTTAGGGGTAATGTGTATGGTTCATGTTTTTTTTACGTCAATGATTCTAAAAAATATACGTCTATAACCAAAGAAACACCTGACTATTAAAATTCATGTATTTAGGGTGTATTCACACACACACACACTTTAATGTATGAAGGCACATAAGTGTATATATATATATATATATATATATATATATATATATATATATATATATATATATATATATATATATATATATATATATATATATATATATATATATATATATATATATACAAACACAATACATATATATATATACTATATATAAACAAACACAATACATATAAATTCTAAATACCAACTAAAAAATTCTAAATCTCTCAACCGATAAACTCTCTCTCTCTCTCTCTCTCTCTCTCCATTTCTTGGTAATATAGTTGCTTCAGTTACATTGCCCAGCATTTTTGGCATTTTATATTTCGTCCCTTCTCACCCCACATTCCTGTTGGTGCAGAACTTGGAGTTAAAGGGCATCAGGAGTGTCACTATTCATCTGTGACCTCGAGAACTATGGATTAGACACTAATATCTGTCATTTTTAACATTTTATTTTTCACCCCTTCCACCCCCTTCCTATTGGGGCTGAACTTGGACTTGAAGGCATTGGGAGTGTCACCATTTATCTCAGTGACCTCGAAAACTATGCATTAGACACTAATATCTTGTTTTCGCTTATTTTTATGTGTCACCCCTTCCCACCCCTTCTCACCCTTCCCTTCTGATTGGGGCTGAACCTGGACTTAAAGGGCATAGGGAGTATCACTATTCATCTCAGTCACTATTCATCTCAGCGACCTCGAAAACAATGGTTTAGACACTAATATCTGAAATTCCGGTTATTTTTACGTCACCCTCTTCCCACCTTTCTCACCCCCTCTCCCTGTTGGAGCTGAACTTGAACTTAAATGGCATCAGTGGTATCACTATTCATCTCAGCATCCTCAAAAACTATGGATTAGACACTAATATCTGCCTTTTTCGGTTATTTTTACATGTCACCTCCCTTCCCACCCCTTCTCACGAGCCCTTTGTTGGCAGCTTCAGACCGTCATTCGATGGGCCGGAGTTCGATTCCTGCCGCAATGAAGTTAGAGGAATTTATTTCTGGTGATAGAAATTCATTTCTCGCTATAATGTGGTTCGGATTCCACAATAAGCTGTAGGTCCCGTTGCTAAGTAACCAATTGGTTCTTAGCCACGTAAAATAAGTGTAATCCTTCGGGCCAGCCCTAGGAGAGCTGTTAATCAGCTCAGTGGTCTGGTAAAACTAAGCTATACTTACTTTACCTCTTTCCTATCAGGGCTGAACTTGGACTTATAGGGCATCGGGAGTGTCAATATTTATCTCAGTATGAAAACTATGCATTAGACACTAATATCTGTTGTTTTCAGTTATTTTTACATGTCACTCCCTTTCCACCCCTTCTCACCCCCTTCCTATT
>NC_089757.1:10638769-10648769 GCF_040412425.1 Macrobrachium rosenbergii | reverse complement strand
AAAATTGAATAAACCAGTGCATAGCGCCGAAAAATGCGTTTATTGATACGGAATTGAATATTTAACGAACAGAGATGGGCATTTAGGTAGAGATTATAATTATTATGATTAGGTAATTTAACCAGACAATTTAGTCACGTTTGCAGAATCTGGTGGGTCTACCCACGAGTATTTGTTCATAAATAGAGAGAATATTTGGAACAGAATTGTGGTGAAGAGTTTAGTAACTTTGAGGGCAGTTGTTCTTAAATGGAGAGAATATTTATGGTAGAGTAGTGCTTAAAAATTTGGTAACTTTGAAGGAAGTTGTTCTTAGATGGAGAGAATATTTGGAGTAGAGTAGTGATGAATATTTTGGTAACTTTGAAGGCAGTTGTTTTTAGACGGAGAGAATATTTGGAATAGAGTAGTGTTGAAGATTTTGGTAACTTTTAGGGCAGTTGTTCTTAAATGGAGAGAATATTTGGTATATAGTAGTGATGAAGAATTTGGTAACTTTGAGGGCAGTTGTTTTTAGATGGAGAGAATCTTTGGAATAGAGTAGTGCTGAAGATTTTAGTAACTTTGAGGGCAGTTGTTCTCAAACGGCGAGAATATTTGGAATATTGTTGAAGATTTTGGTAACTTTGAGGGCAGTTGTTCTTAAATGGAGAGAATATTTGGAATAGAGTAGTGTTGAAGATTTTGGTAACTTTGAGGGCAGTTTTTCTTAAATGGAGAGAATATTTGGAATAGTGTTGAAGAATTTGGTAACTTTGAGGGCAGTTGTTCTCAAATGGAGAGTGTATTTGGAATTGAGTAGTGTTCAAGATTTTGGTAACTTTGAGGACAGTTATTAAATGGAGAGAATATTGGAATAGAGTAGTGTTGAAGATTTTGATAACTTTGAGGGCAGTTGTTCTTAAATGGAGAGAATATTTGGAATAGAGTAGTGTTGAAGATTTTGATAACTTTGAGGGCAGTTGTTCTTAAATGGAGAGAATATTTGGCGTAGAGTAGTGTTGAAGATTTTGGTAACTTTGAGTGCAGTTGTTATTAAATGGAGAGAATATTTGGCGTAGAGTAGTGTTGAAGATCTTTGTAACTTTGAGGGCAGTTGTTCTCAAATGGAGAAAATATTTGGAATAGGGTAGTGTTGAAGATTGTGATAACTTTGAAGGCAGTTGTTATTAAATGGAGAGAATATTTGGAATAGAGTAGTGTTGAAGATTTTGATAACTTTGAGGGCAGTTCTTAAATGGAGAGAATATATGGCGTAGAGTAGTGTTGAAGATTTGGGTAACTTTGAGGGCAGTTGTTCTCAAACAGAGAGAATATTTGGAATAGAGTAGCGTTGAAGATTTTGGTAACTTTGAAGGCAGTTGTTCTTAAATGGAGAGAATATTTGGAATAGAGTAGTGTTGAAGATTGTGGTAACTTTGAGGGCAATTGTTTGTAAATGGAGAAAATATTTGGCGTAGAGTAGTGTGAAGATTTTTGTAACTTTGAGGGCAATTTTTTTTTAATTGGAGAGAATATTGGCATAGAGTAGTGTTGAAGATTTTTGTAACTTTGAGGGCAATTGTTTGTAAATGGAGAAAATATTTGGCGTAGTGTTGAAGATTTTTGCAACTTCGAGGCAACTTGTCTAAAAGGAGAGAACATTCGGTGTAGAGTAGTATTGAAGATTTTGGTAACTTTGAAGGCAGTTGTTCTTAAATGGAGAGAATATTTATAATAGAATAGTGTTGAAGAATTTGGTAACTTTAAGGGTTATTGTGCTGAAATAGAGAGAAGATTTGGAGTAGAGTAGTGTTGACAATTTTGGTAACATTGAGGGCAAGAGTCGAAGGAGAAGAAGGGAACCAAGGCAGAGTGATGGATCAAGGGGATTCCTATGGACGCTACAATAAATCTTCAGGATTGTTTGCAGTTTATCGTTCTGGTCAATATTAAGATTATGTTGGCAAACATAAAAACCTTAATACTTCACATGGAGAACGAAAACCAACGGGTTTCTTATTACCGTGAAAAACTGATCATTTGTCCTCATATTAGTATTTGGATATCTTGGATGGGTAATTAAAATTGTTATTAGATAAAGTTGTAACTTGCAATTCCATACTGAAAAAAAGGACATGGATTTACCTATAAGAAAAGCCTTAGACAGCGTTTGAAAATTATCCCCAGGAGATTAGAATACTTTTCAGGAAATCATGAATATTTTTAACATAAATGCATAGACAAATGAAACTCCTGCATCGATGAAACATTAACATAAGAATTGAATTGTCAGAAAGTGACAATAAAAAACAGACTGTATAACGATCCCCGTCTCATGTTTGTTTCTCTTTATAACCGAGGATTCAGAGGAAAGATTCTTTCCGCTGCCAAACTATTTGCTCACTTTCCTGCCTTTCACGTGACCCTTAAGCAAAAGCATTGGGGCCTCGGCTATTGAAGTTCGGATCGTTTGAATTCAGGCTGGAAATTCTAGCCCCGCTGGATGGCTTCCGCCACGTATATGTAGAGGGAATGTATTCTGATTAGCGGAAAAAGAACTTCATCGTTTGTTTTGTTTATAGGAGTTAGAATTTGCTGAGTTAAATTTTTTGCACACAGTATATGTATATATGTATATATATAAATATATATATATATATATATATATATATATATATATATATATTATATTTATATATCTATCTATATAATATATATATATATATATATATATATATATATATACTGTATATATACCACAAATGTCGTTTAATATCCAATTTGCGCTACTTCTGGAATATCACTGAAGGGGAATTATAAATGATAAATGGATTGGCACTTAAGTGACTCGAACACCAGACAGTACCCTCCAACGACTACTGCCGTACATATACCCGTCGAGTGC
This sequence comes from Macrobrachium rosenbergii, assembly GCF_040412425.1. Lineage (NCBI taxonomy): Eukaryota > Metazoa > Arthropoda > Malacostraca > Decapoda > Palaemonidae > Macrobrachium > Macrobrachium rosenbergii. The sequence continues at coordinate 10,645,882 of NC_089757.1, read as the reverse complement.
GGGGATTTGTACTTAGTGTCGGCATTAACCCCAACTATGACAACCGATTGGTACGTTTATAACATGTTATTTTATGACCACAGCCATTGCCCGAGATTAGTTGTTCATCCCCGACTTTAAGCAGTCGAAGGAAAATCGTTAGGAAATTGAAATTAAAAGGAAATTTTATTCAGACTGTGTAAGATGTAAGATGTCTTGCACGACATATTCATCGGACTGATTTATCAAGTACAGTATTTTGAGAAGAATCTTATTTTGCATGACTTACCTTTAAAACACATAATTCTATACACTTACACACACGCACATATATATATATATATATGTAATTCTATATACAGTATATATATATATATATATATATATATATATATATATATATATATATATATATATATATATATATATACACACACATATATATACAGTGTATATAATATATATATATATATATATATATATATATATATATATATATATATATATATATATATATATATAAAGTGACTGTATTTTGATAATGATGGAATTTTATAAATATTTTGTTTTCCTTTTTATACGGACAAGGGCACATGTATATATGTGGATGTAGTAGCCAGAATACCCTTTTGAACTTTTCGAATTCTTCACAATTATTGGATATACTTTCCACTGCAAAGCTTTAGATCCGAAGGGAAGATACTGAAGAAATTCTAATGTCCGTAGCTAATTTCGAACCTGTATCCGGAGTATCAGAACGAGGCCACGTTACCTACCTGACCACTCGTGGCCGGGTCGTGACCTCGTTCTAACGCTCATGATGCGAGTTCGAATCCTGCTACGGATATCATAATTTCTTCATAATCTTCCGTTTGGATCTTAGGCTTTGTAGTGACAAGCGTATCCAAAAAGTGTGAAGAATTTTAGAGAAAGAGAGGGCATTGTGACCATACTTAGGTATGTGGTACCTATGCAGATGTGTATATATATATATATATATATATATATATATATATATATATATATATATATATATATATATATATATATATATATATATATATATATATATGTAAATATTATATATATATATATATATATATATATATATATATATATATATATATATATATATATAAATTTAAACTATTAGACAGTTTATGACGGGATGAGCTAAAGTAAAGTCCAAAGAGAGAGAGAGAGAGAGAGTGTGTGTTCTCTAATAAACGGATAAAAACTCCATCAGATCATCAATTGACACCTTTGTGAATAGTGATACAACATCAAAACTCACAACCCTGGATTCACTATTAATCTGTACACTATTTAGTTTATTTATCAGGTTCACATTATTCTTGATATTGGCATTTGAGATAGTACCTACCAATGGGCTGACGATATCCACAAGGTATTTAGCTAGATTGTAAGATGCGGAACCAACTGAGATGATAAATGGCCTGGCTGGAAAGTTTGTTTTGTGGGTTTTTATTGTACCATCCATATAAATTAGTGATGGAGAGGTCACACACAATGGGAAACCCTCCATCCGCAGTGTTGAGTAACTTATAGGCCACATGGAATTTTTTAAAAAGAAAATATTAAACAGTATAATTCCACGCAATGTAACACGGTTTAGTCATGTTGACGACATAATTTGTGTATGGCAAGGAACGAAGATGTAAATAATTTTTTTGACAAGTTAAATCAATTAGTACCATCAATTAAATTCAATATGGAAATGGAAAATGATGGGTGCTTACCTTTTTTGGATGTCCTCATACGAAGAAATAGTAATGGGTTTAAATATAGTGTGTATAGAAAACCTACTAATATTAAACTATGTGCATTTCTATTCCGGACAAAGCAGTAAGGTTTTCTTCGATGTTTTTAAGAGCATTACGTGTATGTAGCCCTGAATATATTGATGAGGAAATAGATAAGATTAGGAACACAGGCAAGAAATTGAAATATCCTGACAGTGTATTAAACAATGCATTAAAAGCGGCATGAAAGACTATGTATCAAAACCAAAACGAACCTTACAACACAAAAATTTGCTTGTTCTGCCTTATAATAATAATAATAATAATAATAATAATAATAATAATAATAATAATAATAATAATAATAATAATATGAAAGACATCCCCCATCTTCTTAAGAATTTTGGTGTTAATGTCGCATTTAAGAACAATAAAACAATGAAACATGTACTTAGCAAGAGCTCTCCCGATAATGCTGATGGGTGTGTACCGTATACAAAATTCCATGTAAGTCTCGTGACAACTTTTATATTGGCCAAACGGGTAGAGCACTGGAAAAGAGAATAGAACAGTGGTATTTTTGTACATGTTAGTGAGAACAGTCATGCTATCAACTGGGAAGGGGCAGAAAGGATTGTTTATTCTGATAACGCAATGGAAAGGAATATCATTGAATCTAGCTTTATAAAAGAAAGCTACAGCTATAATATGAATATCAGTCAAGGGATGTATAAACTTGATCCTTTAATATCAAAAGAAATTTGTAAATTGTTTAAATTTTAAGGTAGGCAGTAGAGATGTATGGAAATAAGATTATCATATTTGTAAACACATTACGGAGGCAGCAGTGCTAATGAGTTTTCCAACCCCACCTCCCTGACACCTGTCAGGTGTGGATCTAATGTTGCCTATGGTCGGATGTTTATCAGTGGAAGGCCACTCCTACCTTGACACCGGCCTGTGGCTGGATATGTAGTCTCAAACGGTTGCGTATGTTCGTCAGTACTATTCCTATATATAGTATATATATTTGTGACTTCTAATACTCTGTATCAGTCCTTCGTCAGAGGCTTGGAAATAAAGTCGAAACCGGTCAGGACCTACATCCCGTCTCTAATTTCTAATTTTTCTCCTGTGGTAATGTGTGATATATATATATATATATATGTATGTATATATTGCAGCAGATTGATTGATCACTGCCCCATTTACACTGTAAATGCCAAATCGTGGATGAATTCTCTGCAGAAAAATTTCACAACCTTAGCTGCTTCTTTCTGTCAAATTTAAGGATCATGAGAATGTCGAACCTCCCTATATATACTGCATCATTCACTCGTGCGTGGTTCATAATCTCGTGCTTCATGAATCTCAAGGCCCTTCCTTTTCAATTTTTCCCTCACACCTTCCTGGCTCTTTTAATAAGCACTCTTTTCAACAACTTACAGAACTCATTCTTTTCCTTATGAGCCATCTTTTTATTTACAGTACATATTTTACCAGTTCCTTATGTTTTCATTTTCTTCATTCATTCTACCATCATCCGCAATCTTTATCACAAATACCTGTAGAAATCAGTCACTATTATCCCCTATTCATATTAATATTCACTGTCTCTTCTTACTGATTCTATTTACCCTCATAACCTTACTCTTGTTCAATTTTATTTTTATAATTTTTGTCTTCTTTCAAACATGGTAACGTCTGCAGAAAACCATTAACGGTCCTGCATCTGCGGTCCTTTCTGAAGACTCGCTTATCACCTCAGTTATAAAGCTATTTATCAGCCTTGGGGACACAGCTCACCCTTGCCTAAGACAGTTTTACCACACACCAGTCACTCTCCTCTCTACATGGTGAAAACTTCTGTCGTTATTGACTAATTATCTTTACTGTACATTCTCAGTGCCCTCTGCGTTGCCTCTGTATGGATTAAATCAATAGCTAACTCGAGATCCATGTATGTGGCATATAGCGTTTTCCTTTACTTTCATATGTCTCACATAACTGTTTCATAACAAACACTATCAACACACCGTCTTCCTTGTCTAGGCCCCTGTCAGTGTTTCTGTCATCTGCATTTGTCCATCGAAATCTTTCCACGCACCTTATGTTTGCCAAGTAATGTTATGCCTCTAGAATTCTTTCAGTTTTCTCCATCTCCTTCATCTTTATACAGTGGAACAGTCATTCCTTTCACCCGTTTCTTCAAGAACCTTTCCCCCATCCAGACATAACTTACAAAGCTTGGTCAGCCGCCAAGCCACATTATTACCCCCGTACTGCAGTATGTCATTTGTATTCTGTCTATCAGTTCTTGGTATCCTTCATCCTTCAGCCTCGTAAACTGCACCCTTTATATCCTCATCGGTCGCTTCAACATGCATTCTCAAATTTACAGTACAATAACCTTTTCCACTCTGACATCGTTCAGCTCTGCTTTGCTTTGGTCTTCCACATATAATGGGTCTTCGTAATTCTCACTCCACTGACTCAAGGCAGCACTCTCTTTATGTAGTATTTCCTCGTGTGCATCTTTTATTTTGAGACTCCTTCATTTCTCTCTGCATTTACTTCCATATATAATTTTTCCCTAAAATAGGAAGCGGTTTAACCCTGTGAAAAAGAGATATATTTTTGTGAAACTGTGAAAAGTGCAGTTTAATTTTTCCTTGGATAAAAATCATTTTAATCTCAGCTACGTTTTCGTTTCTAAGTGAATTTTGAATATTTTCAGATCTGCTTAATTTTATGGCTCGTAACAGACATTCACCATTTAGCAAGAGTGCACATTTCCGTTACGCTTCATTTTTTCAGATTCCTTCAACATTTTCTTCATCTAGACTCATCTTCTGTCCTTTTTTTGCGAGTGTCCTTCGCCTTGCTTGTTTCCCTTCCTCTGTTCTTCTTCATTGGCATTAATCAAGAGTTTATATTTTTCTTGAGCATCAGAACACCTGGGACATTCTTTACACGTGCCCTCGCGTGCGTCCTTCAGTGCTATTTCTCAGGGGCAGGATATGTTTACTGTTTCCCAGTGGGTAGTAGGATTTGACCTCCACCCTTTATTCCAATTTGTGAATAATATAAAAAGGCCTTCTGGCCTTCAGTTCGAGGACTTTTATTGATATATTTTGTGTGTTGAGCTCAGCTGCCCTTGCGACATTTGGTAACTTATTCATAGAATCCTGATGTTTCTAATTACCGTTTCGGAATCCTTTCATTCTTGAAGCCCCTCTTGTGTATATGGTCTTCAGTAAAAGTCTAGTTTTGATTATGATGCTTGTCAGGTAACGAGGGGCTTTTATTACACTTCAGAGCACCACGTACCATTGCTTTAGTTTTTGTTTGATATATTGCTTTTTATATGCATATGCATTATTATATATTTGTGTTGTCATTTGTTATGGGCACTCTGTTCCGTTCGGTTTTTTAGTTAATGGCTTTTCAGGGTCCTTTTAAATGGTTGTTTGCGCATAATAATAATAATAATAATAATAATAATAATAATAATAATAATAATAATAATAATAATAATAATAATAATAATAATAAATATGAAAGGGAAAAAGGCTAACGTGGAACTAGAAATAGTTTATGACAGAATTAATGGAGAGGCATTGTGGAGGGTGTTAAAAATGAATGGCAAAGAAGGCAAGTTGCTGAAAGTGATTGAAAGTTTTTTGATTAAAGATGTAGAAGGGGGAGGTTTGGTTTAAAAGAGAGCCTGTTATGTCTCCTTTGGAGTCTGGAATGGGGCATAATTACATGTGATGCAACAGTGACAACCGATAGTGAAGAGAAACTGAAGAAACTTATAAAAGGGTTTGGAAGTGTTTTGCAAGAGGAGAAAATATAGAGTAAAGTGAGGAAGACAGAGGTCATTGTGGTATTTGGAAGTCAGGAAAACGGAACAATGAATGGTAATGTGAATAGTGGGAAAAGGGAAACAGGGTAAGAGAAGAGCTCGGTTACAGAAAAGGTGAGCCCATAGTTGAGCTACTTCTTTATCGACGTTCAGTGTGGATGTTGAATGTAAGAGGAACTGTTTGCGCATTATATGCTACAAAAGAAGAATTTAAAGGGTAAGAATTGTAGATGTAGAAGTGGAAAATATGTTAGTCTATGTGACAGGATAGATCAAAGTATTATGAGAGGAAGTGGACATTTGGAAAGGATGGATGAGGATATGTTTCTGAAAGGTGTATAGTTTCAAAGTCTTAGGAGAGAGTTAAGTATACCTTAGTTTAACCAAACCACTGAGCTGATTAACAGCTGTCCAAGGGCTGGCCCGAAGGATTAGATTTATTTTACGTGGCTAAGACGAACCAATTGGTTACCTAGCAGCGGGACCTACAGCTTATTGTGGGATCCGAACCACATTATAGCGAGAAATGAATTTCTATCACCAGAAATAAATTCCTCTTATTCTTGATTGGCCGGTCGGAGATTCGAACTCGCGGCCAGCAGAGTGCTAGCTGAGAACGTTAAGGGAGGAGAAGATACAGAACGTGCTGGATAGATGGAAATGAACGATGAATTGGAAAGAAAGGGTATTGATACACGGGAAGCATAACAGTGAGTGCAAGGAAGGGGTGAATTGCGCCTTGTATGTTGGAGGGTTCGACTCGCTGTTGATGAGCCTTCTGTATTGGTATGTGGAGGGGTTAATGTTATGGGTGTTTTCTGCACAGGGAGTTCATCCACGATTCAGCACTTAAAGTTTGAGTATGACGGTCACTGTTGTATTGTAATTTCTTTGGAACCACCCTGGGTTAGAGGAAGGATTTGATTAAAAATTAAACCTGATTTTTAAAACATTTTTTACAAGTAAGCTATTCCCAATATCGTTTATGGTTGAAATGGAAAAATTTAATAGATTTTAAAAACTAGTTCGATATAGGGTCCTGTTACGATACAATATTTATTATTATTATTATTATTATTATTATTATTATTATTATTATTATTATTATTAAAACATGCAAAATGCTATACGAAGCAGACATAAAAGATGATGAACTTTCAAAGCAAACTTTTCTAGTATAGAATCAATAAATTAAGAATTCAGAAAGCGTCGAAGTGTTTTACCTTTATATGCGGCAGTACAGTTCACGAAAACTTGCATTTTCTCCTTGAGATATGACAGGAAGGTTGTCTGACCTAATGGGAAAACAATAATCTCCTTTCCTAAAGTCTTCGACTTCCTTTAGACGTTTCCTTCTCGAATGTTTGTTAAGTTCGTTAAGACATTTTGCATTACAAAAGTTACCTCAAAACCATTCGGGAAGAGGCTTTTCATCGCCAGTTTCCTGCTTATGCTAGGTCCTTATGTCACTCGGGGTGGATGCTGAACTTTTATTCTGTTTTC
>NC_089757.1:10618769-10633769 GCF_040412425.1 Macrobrachium rosenbergii | reverse complement strand
CTACCCCTTCCAAGCCACAAATGACCCTATTCATTAGTCGCTGGAAGGTGCAAGCAGCATTTTTCATCCCAAAGGGCATCACTTTACATTCGTAAAGCCCAAAGGGAGTTACAAAGGCAGAAATTTCACGGGCTCGAGTAGACAAGGGAACCTGCCAATACCCTTTCAACAAATCCAACTTTGTGATGAACTTTGAGGACCCTATCTGATCTAGGCAATCATCTATCCGTGGTAACGGGAAAGAATCATTTTTAGTGCTAGTATTTACCTTACGATAGTCCACGCACATACGGAACTTTCCATCAGATTTCTTGACGAGGACTATCGGAGAACTCCAGGGACTAACTGAAGGTTGAATGAGATCATGCTCCAGCATGTACTTTATTTCCTTCTCGACTATGTCCCTCTTTATTGGATTTAGTCGATAAGGACTCTGCTTTACCGGGGAAGCACTGCCCACATCCACATCATGCTGGAGCAAGCTCGTTCGTCCTGGCGCATTCTGAAATAACTCTGGAAAGGCAAAGATTAATTCCAAAATGTCATTTCTCTGGTAAGTCTCCAGATGCTCTAAACCACCCTTTAAAATTTCTAAGTTCTGAACATTGTCAAACAAAGCATCAGAAGACACCTGACCAACCAAATTTACAAAATCATCCAAAGGAGGCTCTACTACTACTTCAGATACTGGTTCATAAACAATGGCCAAAGGGTCCTTACCACTACTAGTATAAGATTTCAACCTATTTATGTGGAAGACCCGACACTTTCGTTTGGTCCCGGGGCTTCAATCTCATAGTTTATCTCTGACAGCTTTCTCAAAACCTTCCATGGTCCCCTATACCTTGGTTCGAGAAAGTTGTCAGAGTCCGTGCTCAATACCAAAACCAATTCCCCAGGCTCAAACGAACGTACCTTAGTTTTCTTGTCATAATTCAGTTTCATGACAGCCTGGGAGGAAGCTAAATTCTCTCTAGCAAACTTCCAAGCTGTCGACAATTTAGATTTTAAAGTTTCCACAAACTCACCCACATTAATTTCTCCTCTTTGACCGGACTCTATCATCTCATGGACTATCTCTAGAGGACCACGTACCTTGTGTCCAAATACCAACTCAAAGGAGCAACACCTGTGGACGAGTTAGGTGGTTCCGTATGGCAAAGAGAGCAAAGGGAAGCCCTTTATCCCAATCCTCTCCTTGCTCGTAACAATATTTCTTTAATATGGATTTAAGGGTCTGGTGAAATCTTTCCACCACACCCTGACTCTCTGGATGATAGGGTACGCTGGTAATGTGCTGAATGGCCAGTTCAGCACACTTACCCCCGAAATACCCTACTTGTGAAATTAGTTCCACAATCAGACTGAATAGTACGAGGCAAACCATATCGAGAGAAAAAACTCTATGAGCTTCTCAAACACTGCACGAGAAGTAATCCTTTTCATAGGAAATGCATCAGGGTATCTAGAAGCCCTGTCCATAACTGTCAGGAGATGGGTAAACCCGGACTTAGTTCTGGGTAAAGGCCCAACCACATCAATCACCAACTCCACAAAAGGTTCTCCAATTGCTGGGATCGGATTTAAAGGGGCTTTTGGAATAGTTTGATTGGGTTTCCCCATCACCTGACATACTTCACAACTACTTACAAAATGTTTGACTGAAGACTTTAAGCCTGGCCACCAAAAATATTTAGCTAATCTACTAAAAGTTTTCCATACACCAAAGTGGCCAGAAAAAGAGTCTTCATGTGCCAATTTCAAAACTGAATCTCGAAACTGAGTAGGGACCACTATTTGCTCATTTCGAGATGTTACACTAAGGTCATGAGAGGAAGGGCGACTAACCCTGTACAACACATTCTTGACAACACAAAATCGTGGTTTAGTCAAATCACTCGTGTCACCCAGTTCGAAATTGAACTCTTCCTTCTGGGCCTCGATAAACCTTGGACGATCCCAATCGGGTTTTAATACCTTACCAAAAATCTTATCACTACTACCAACTACAGACCCGGGTCTTTCTACTTCTACAGCTAAACTACTTAAGTGTAAATCATCATAATCATCATCATGCAATAAATCTGCTGCCTTTGCAGCAGCTCGGGTCGTTACAGCCACTGGACAAGTATTCAAAGACAATATTGGAAACAATTCACGACCCTTATCATCCAACATGTCATTACCCAGTATACCATCGATGCCTGGGATTGGGAGGCTATCTACAACCGCTAACTCTGTCTTCCTATTATAACCAGGAAAGGATAATTCCACCTCAACTAAGGGCGCAGATACCATTGTATTTGGGAAACCTCCCAGAACCACAAAATCACCAGAGTTATTAACTAGGCCCTTCAAAGATTCTTTTAATACCAGAGACCGAGCGGCCCCAGTATCCCGCAAAAACTTCACCTTCAGAATTTTTGAGTCTGTAATCAATTTGCCAAGCCACATATATTTATCATAAAGTCATAAGTCCTTCACAGAGGATGAAGAACCAACATTCTCTCCCTTGCTACAACTATCTCTAGTCACTACTACAGGCATATTCTCAACCTTAGATCTATTACACACAGGATTATTAGATATTAGAGAGACTGGATTATTGTTTCTTTGGAGGTACCTCCTTCTGGCGTTGCACTGTGCCTGAAAATGTCCAGGTTCATTACACCAGAAGCAGGTCCTCTTTACCCTATTACCATTACCTTTAGTAAATTTGTTACTTTTGGAGAAGACCCGAGTGTAAGATCCACTTGAGCTCTCTCCCTGACCATCTCCAGTCCTATTGTTGGGCACATTCCGCTGCACATGATTATCTCCAGTACCACCTGTTTTTTTATGATAATTATTTGACTTAACAGGCTGAAAATTAACCACAGATCCAAAACTACCTGATCCAGCCCGATGAGTCAATACAAATTCATCTGCAATTTGAGCAGCCTTACCCAAACTAACTGCTTTAACCTCTTCTAAATAAATCTTTAATTCCTTGCTGCAAGCCTTTTTAAATTCTTCCAGCAACATAAGCTCTCGCAAGGAGGAGAAGGAGACTACTTGGCGACTCTTAAGCCAATCATCAAACTGCTCCTCCTTGAGACGAGCAAATTCTACAAATGAGAGAGAGACAGGTTTAGTGAAATTACGAAACTTAAGGCGATAGGCCTCAGGGACCAAGTCGTAAGCCTTGAGAACTATTGCCTTAACCTTATTATAGTCCCTAGCTACACCTTCTTCCAAAGCGTTGTATACCCGGATTGCCTTGCCCACCAGCCTACACTGAATCAAGACTGTCCACATCTCTGGGGGCCAAGACAACCGGGTAGCCACTCGCTCAAACGCCTTAAAAAATTCTGGGACGTTTCTCTCATCAAATACTGGGACCAGTTTCAATGCTGCCCCTATGTTAAATTTATCCTGAGGGGGCCCAATGGGAGTACTAAAGTGATTAGGGGAACCACTTGTCCTAGCAATTTCCAAGTGGATTTTGGCCATTTCCAACTCATGCTTCCTCACCCTCTCCTTTTCCTCAAACTCTAGTTTCATTAACTCAATTCTTTTACAAATTAGATCATATTCACTATTCTCCTGGGACATTACTGGCTGTACCGGAGCTACCTCATCAGGAACATTATTCTCTGGCAGGAAAGGATTTAATGATGCCTCAGGTTTCAAAGGAACATTAGCATATCCTTCAAAAATGGTACCAGTCCTAGGGGGATCCTCGAATAATGAAAACCCAGGATTTACACTTACATTATCATTCACACTACCCTCATGCTCCTCATCACTACTAGCAACACTATCAAAATCTTCAACTAAATGCTCACCCTCAGCTAAGCCCTGGGCCACCCTATTCTTTACAGCCTCCAACAAACGTGCCTTAGTCTCAGCTGCCCTAAATGGTATTCCCAGCCAACGAGCACAACTTACCAGATATTCCTTATTCAAAATAGGTAAATGTTTCAGGCAGTCTGCCGACCCTAAAAATTCAGCAGGATCAAAAATAAACTTCTCCATAATTTTCAACCTAGAAGGGTGAGGGAAGGCAATCACCTACTCAAAAGAAAAATACTGCTAAATCACCAAAGTGCCGTGCCGTAAACCAAAAACACAGTACACCTGTGTACGATCCTGTCACGGTCGCCAAATTATTACGAACCTCTGGGGTTCGGGTACAGGTTCTTATGTACTTTTTACCAGGATCGTAGACAGTAAATGTAACTATGTTCAAGGAAAACAGGCACAAAACACTCAGAAAAACTTAACAGTATTTATTACAAAAAAAAAAAAGAACTTAAATCAGCCTTGTAGGATTAAGTAATATACAAACATACAAAAGCAAGAGGACAAAATACCTGGTCCTCAACGAACTACAAGGCACCCTAAAGCTAAAAACTAAATCCTAATAGAAAGAAAAACTTCATAAATCAGGGTGGATCCAAAATAAGCCAGCCAAAACTAACCTAAACAACAAAAGGTAGAAAGAAGCGAGAAGACTTCAAAACAAGGAAAATTCTTAAATTTACCTGCCTAATCATACACAACTAAATATTTATGGATACTACAAAATACCATAATAAGATAAACTTCAAAAAAGGTACACACAAGTGAAAATTAAGACAACATATACATACATAATATACATATATATATAGACTGCACGTAAACTGACAGTTCCAAATCCTCACGTCTGGGATGAATGCCTGAAGTCGGGTCGAACTAAGAGTTCGTAGCGAACACCAAACTGCTACCAAAGGGATGGACACGATCGCCAGGACAACAGGAGCACGAAGCACCTCCAAGCAAATAAAATAGCTGTTCTGTCTTACCTGGCGATAGCCTCCTACTTTTCTCCTCACGAGCCAGCGCTCACACACATCCCGAGGGACAGCAGCAGGACGAAGGCAGAAGTAGCAGGTGAATCAAATCGGTACCGGGCCAGCGACGGTACCAATTACCCGTAGGTTCCTCCGACGGGAATACGCTGACAGCAAGACTGCACGTAAAGGCAGTACAGCACACAAGAGCCGTGATCAAACGCAGTACCAGAGTCGCAGGTGACTAAGATACCTGCAGACTGTCGTGAAGCGCATCCAAAATCGTAAACAATACACTACCAAAAGGTCGTCCTCCAGTAATCCAAAATAAAGCTGCTCAAAGGGATGGTCTGACAAGGAGCGTTCCAAAGCCCGAACTTATACGGGTAGACCATAAACGTTCCCAGTACACCCACGAACCGTCCACCGTGGCTCAAAAATAAATAAGAACACAATCGTTAAAACGATAGTTCACAGATATAAACAAGGGAGGAGGAGGCGCTCAACAACACTAAAACACTTACGTTAATGAACTAGCGTATGGCTGCTTAAGCAAAAGAAACTTATGGAAACAAGGCTGATTTAAACTATATATAAAAAAATAAGACAAATTACGTTAATGTATGCTTCCTTCGGGTGAGATGAGGTCTTTTACCTGTCATTTATAATTTTTTTCTGCATTTAACCTGGTCTAGTTAAAGGCTTTTTGTTTTCTTGAAGAGTAGTATGTAATGAACAAAAATATTTAGATGTGAAAAACAAATAAGTAGGACTAAGTTGTATGGGTATATTTTGTTGTGTCCATTATAAATTTTTATTACGGAGGCGATCTCCATAGTCCATTTTAAACTTCATAATTCCTTTGCGGGTTCAGAAAGTGCAATTTCACAATGAACTCGCTAATTGTCGTTTTGTATACTAATCAACTTTAAGCTACCTGAATCGTGTACTGTAGGTCGTACGTCGTATCTGAGAGATAATTTACTTTTTTTTCTTGGAAAACATAAATAATTTGCAGGCCTTGTCTACTTATACTTAAGGGACCCGGGTCTTTTCCAACATTAGAAAAGCTTGAAACCTTGGACCATTTAAGTACTATAATAAATTAATATATTTATCATTGCATTTAATATACATGAACGCCATTATGTGATTTATGTTTTCAATAAATATTTATAATTTACAACTGTGATTAGGGTATTTCAATTCAGTAATCCATTCGAAAGTAACCGACATCTGTAACAAATGTTATCAGTTTTGAGCTCCGGCTTCTTGACGATGGAGCAGTGGCTTTTCATGAATTATTACTTGTAATGAGGAAAAATGAGGCTTGTTTTAATGTAAAGACTATAGTTAGTAAAAGTTGAATTTCATTTTCTTTAATAGTTATGAAGGTTCGTATTCGCCTCCGATTTTGTGAATGGAGCTCTTCAGGTTAAACATATAATTTTACCCATGTTAGGGTGTGTTTATATATTAACTATCTTTTGATATATATATATATATATATATATATATATATATATATATATATATATATATATATATATATATATATGTGTGTGTGTGTGTGTGTGTGTGTATATATATATATATATATATATATATATATATATATATATATATATATATATATATATATATTGTGTAGAATAAATGGAAATAGTTGAGGTATAGTTTTAAGTCTTAGTTGCTTCTCTGTGGATGACAAATATATTTTACGTGTTTATGCTTGGTGGATAAGTAGGCTAACTCATGAATTGCTTTAATGTTGTTGTAAGCTTGTTTCTTTTCTGTTGCGATGCCTTTTCCCGTTATACTGATTACTGTTACTCTCTTGCAAGATAGTACAATACGGCCACTTCATGAAATGTTTTGCCTCAGAAGGATACAAGGATGTTGGATTATGTCCTATTTATCTGTTTTTGTGGCTTGGTAGGATTTAGGAAATGGCTTTGTTAACAAGGCCTTGGCTGATTTTAGGCTAATTGTAAATCGGACCAATTGGAAACTGACTGATGAATAGTTGGCGTGCCGTTGAGCAGAGGAAAAGAGATTTTCCAGGTAAAAATAAAAATGAATGGCTTTATTATTAAAAAATCTAAATGGAGTACCCTGAACAAGATGATAAAGAGAATATCCATATGTTAAATATGGAAAAGTATCTGTGAAAGCAGAATTAAAATAACAATTTAAATATATGAAACAACAACGACGAACCAATAAACAGATAAAAGTATATTTACAGAAAATAGCAAAAAAGATAGAAAAGAAGTTCAGGATATTAAGCACGGTGATCTAGACCAGCATTAAAACTCGCTCATGCAAAAGAATACACTTCCTCTTGGATTTTTTAACTAATCCAAAATATGAGGTCCTACATTCGGGGTTTATCTGGTCAATATATCCTCCTGAATGACCCATTAAATTTCAAGGAATGGCATTATAATTTTGTGGTTGCCTAAGGTGCTCGTTTGCTTTCACTTTTTATGACTCGGACTGGCCTTCTTATCTTTCCGAGAGAGGGACTCCTGGAATCCGCGTTGCAATGCTAATAATGCTTTTGTGATCCGGAAAAAATTTTGTCTTTTCATTGCAGTGAAGCTATTTAATGTAATGATGATGACAGTGCAGTCGTAGTTGTTGCGAGAGGAAACAAGTAAAAAATGCGCCGAAGTTTCTTCGGCGCAATAAGTTTCTGTACAGCATATAATGCTGTATGAAACTTTCAGCCACGGCCCATGGAACTCTTTAGCCGCGTCCCATGAAACTCATCCACGGTCCGGTGGTGGCCTCAGCCACGGCCCATAAAACTCTTAGCCGCGACCCATGAAACAGCCACGGTCCTGTGGTGGCCTGTGTTGTTGGTACTGTAGCGGTGCCAGATGTACGATTATGGCTAACTTCAGCCTTACATAAAATCAAAAGTACTGAGGTTAGAGGGCTGCATTTGGCATGTTTGATGATTGGAGGATGGATGATCAAATTTCAACCCTCTAGCCTCAGCAGTTTTCAAGGTCTGAGGGCGGACTGACAGACAAAGCCAGCACAATAGTTTTTTTTTGCAGAAAACTAAAAGCAATGCGAGTGCGGTCTTAATATTACTGTAACAAAGAGTAAAGAAAACACTGCAAATAAAACGGTGACTTTAGTAAAGTTATGATGATAATTTTGTATTAGGATTTGTCGTTTTTGTTCTATATGTGAAGCAATTTCTAAAATTTTATATCAGCTAAAAGTACTCCAAGAAGATCAGCAATAAAACTCTACAGCATCAACGGCAATACCAATACTTATGATAATTTACTGCCGCACCAGTCTTGTTAAAAGTTACGTAGTATTCAGATGTGTTTTTATTAGAGTTGTCGATCTCGTGCGTATCCATTGTATTTCGGTTTTCCTGCTCAACAGATGACAAAAGAATGAAAAGCCTAGCAAATCATGATGTTAAGAGAGGGAGAAAGATAGTTTTCCTGTATTTCATTGTGGCTCAGAGGAGGTAAACTGTAACACATATCTCCTGCAGTAGTCACACTCCACGTCAGTACAAAAAGATATTAAAATGAAAACGTAAAATTCCCTCACGTACATAGGGTATACATAATAGATAAATTAAAAAATTTGCTGAAAGACTATTAAGAGGACATTTCACCAGACGTTCAAAGGTTCCTTGAAAGCAGAATTAAAGAGACCCCTATCAACTGAACGAATATGGGAAGGCGTTTCTCGGTGGGTGTAACGAAACCTCCCGTTTGGATCAACACCTCTCCACTTGGGCAAAAAAGAAACGGCGACAGAACTTGAATCTACGCGAGAGTCATCAGTCATGCGAGTTGCCGTTCATTTAGGCATGTTTAGGATTAAAAAAAAAAAAAGAATGAATCTACGGGTTCTCTTTCAGTCAGAACAGACTTAACAGCATTCAGAATACCCGTATATTTCGAATTCTGAAAGATCCACCTCTAATATCGTCACACCAGTCTCAGCGTTGCACTTCAGTATCATTATTATAAGTCAAGCTTAACAGCCCTAAACGGCCCGGCAGCTGTTATGTTGCTTTCATGCCTAATGACCTTAATAACTTATTTCTAACTGCTGCTCTCTCACGTAGATGCCACTAAGCATGAGGAACTGATATCGAAATTGCTTTTCGGACTAACGGGGCAATTCAGGCCCGCTGCATAAATCAGATGTTATTGCATGATTATTACAGTTCGTAATCTCCGTGATATATATATATATATATATATATATATATATATATATATATATATATATATATATAGTTGGTGGTTATTTATTGTTGTATTTTTGTTTGTACGCGTATTTACCCCTCTCTTTTACTTCGAAAGACGGAGGAATTATCAGATCCGATAGCTTAGATAAATCTTCTCGTCATATATATATATATATATATATATATATATATATATATATATATATATAT
Source organism: Macrobrachium rosenbergii (assembly GCF_040412425.1). Classification (NCBI taxonomy): domain Eukaryota; kingdom Metazoa; phylum Arthropoda; class Malacostraca; order Decapoda; family Palaemonidae; genus Macrobrachium; species Macrobrachium rosenbergii. The sequence goes on along the minus strand of NC_089757.1, from coordinate 10,624,505 downwards.
ATATATATATATATTATATATTTGTGTATGTGTATATTTGTATAAATTTGACACACGATATTTTCTGTACTTATTTTGAGCCACAGGTAACTCATTAATATCGAATTCACTCCTTTGAATGTAAGTTACACCTGACCTTGGTGGGAGGACATATATAATAATTCGTTTTAGGTATAAAGTATTCTCAAGGTAACGTGAATTCGATAGTAATGGGCAACGTGTGGCTTAATGTTTAAAAGCATAAAGTTATGTTTAAAGATGGCAGACACAAACTCAAACACCTATGTACAGTGTGTTTGAGTATCAGTGTTATGTTTAGCTTTCGCCTTTAATAATTTGTTTCACTTAAAAATAACTGTTTAAAATTTATTTTGCAGCCTGTACCATTGTACCATTAAAAAAAATTTTTTTTTTTGAGATAAATAATGGTGCTCGAGTTCTACTTGTTATTTGGAACTCTAGGATAGAAGGTTTTCAATATACAGTATAGATATATATTGAAATCCTTCAGATAAACAGAAAATACAGATTATAATGTATAGTTTGGTTAGAAGATTTATGGAAATCACTAAAGAGTCTTACAAACATCATCTTTTTTTTAACAGATATTGATATCGACCTTTAAAGAAGAATTGGCCTTCTTAAAGACATTATGTAACTTTGAACCAGGATCATCTATATACGTAAAATAAAGCCATTTATCACATGCTAGTTAAATTTACCAACAAAGGTACATCAAAAACAATAAAAGTGGATGAAAGTAGGGATTAACTGTTACGAGGAAGTTACGTATATCTGAAATTATACGAACATTATCATAGATACAACAGAAAAGTCAGAATGTATGGAGGAGTCTCAAATATCAAAAGAGGCTTCGAAGGGTCCGCGTAGGGTTCTTCTCTACTATTTCCCGTTACCCTTTCCGTTTCTGGCAAGTTTTCATCATAGTACAATACATTCGTCTTAGTACTAAGTGAATTAAGATGTCGATTTTTATTGGTATTTCCTATGGCACACAAGAAAGTTGGAAGGAACTTCTGCAACTTCTTGCTTTTATTTATGGTTTCTATGGCAAAAGTTTTGATTGCATATAACCGGACAAGTAACTGTATTACCTAACTTTTGTCATAATTCTTGAAATAAAAAGGAAATGCACAGATATTTTGCTCAACAGTTATAGGTATTTTTTAAAACTTTTAGAGAGTTGGTTTATAATTTAGGAGATACATAAGAAGCAAGATAATTTAACATTTTAAAGCGAATGATAGGAATGCCTGATTTGCTTTTTTTTTTTTTTTAAATCGTGAATTCATCTTTTTTTAGACGACAGAGATTTAATTTGATAATCAGTTGTTGAGCAGCAAAACAGATACCAGTGTGTTTAATTGTGCTTAAATCTCCATGCACACACATATATATATCTATATATATGTATATAGTTATATATACATAATGTATATATATATATATATATATATATATATATATATATATATATATATATATGATCATGAAGCTACAAATATCACTTAATATCAAATCCATGCTACCTCGGGAATATCCCCGAGGTAGCGTGGATTTGATATTAAGCGATATTTGTAGCTTCATGATCGTATATAAATCACGGTGTGATAAAAAATGTCATATAAATATGTCATATTTATATATACATATGTATAATATATATATATATATATATATATAATATATATATATATATATATATATATATATATATATATATATATATATATATATATATATATATATATGTAACATATGTATATATATTATTACGTATGTGCCTTAGGTACTTACTGGATTCTGGGCAGCAACAGATGATTGCAGGGAGTTCTCTACATTATCAAGAAATCTACTATATTTTTTTGTAATTAAAAATCTGACTAATAAGACTGGTTAAGGCAACTCCGTAGATGAATAAATCAAGGGAACAATGCTGGCTTAGGGCCTTCTTCATGTGAGGGAAGATTACGTAAACTCAAGGGTTCTCTTAATTAATTGTATTTACATAATAAACACCGATCAGAAGAATGAAGAATTACTGGGCAGGTAATAACTAGGCCCTGCTAAATGAATGAATTTTAAACAGTAGAAATATTCTACACCGATGATGTCCTCATAACAGGAACATTACAGAGCGGTAGATTAAGGGGGTGGCATAAGGTCACTGCTCGTGGGATAGAGCCGAGATTTGTTTCCACAGCCAAGGCCGATCTATAACGAGATGCAAGACTGTTACTTGTAAAATAATAATAATTTCAAAGGGAACTGAGGGAGTGCACAAATGGTGCACAGATCACTGAAGGTGATCGCACAGTGGAAATAGAAAATAAATCAGACACAGGAATAATAGAATCGTGACTGACTAAGAAACCTTATTCTGGTACATTACTTTCGTCAAGACGACGGTGTCCTCGTCCAATAGGGGCGCCGGCACTGGAGGGAGGAAATTGAAGGGATGCCACAACAAAAGTGTACTCGTCTGAACCTTGAGGTTGAACACGGGGAGCGGGGCGGGGTTACAAGGGACAGGCGAAAGTCAGAACATCTGTCCTCTGTGGAGTTCTGAGTGCTTCTCTCTCTGACTGCTGTTTCACGGTCCATTTATAACCTCCAGGGAATTATGCGTGGGTATCATCGTAGATGGCATATAAGTCAATCCCTGTCTCGTGTTCTGTAGCATTATGAACGTGGTTCATCGCTAAGTGGCATGGCTCTTGCCCTTTTGGTCGTCTGACGCCGGTGAGGAATTTGCATCTAGGACGGCCACACCTAGAAATCAGGATCTTAGGCAGTCATTTTGAACAGAGAGAGGGATTAAAGGCATAACCATAAGGGAATGGAAGGGAGAATTGATGAAGGGGCGAATGAAACCAACAGTTACATTTTTTAAAATTATATAAAATGAATATTATTAATTTATCTGCTACATTATTATGACAACAACTGGTGAGGTTGCTTGAAAGAAGTTTCCTGCGATGCAGTATGTATATATATATATATATATATATATATATATATATATATATATATATATATATATATATATATATATATATATATATATATGTATATATATTATATATATAATATATATATATATATTATATATATATATATATATATATATATATATATATATATATATATATATATATATATATATATATATATATATAAAGTAATCAACACACAATCAGGCGTGTAACAGAAATATATTTCTCACCCACATCGGGTTTGAAACCAGTTGAAAGGCAAACTCCAACTGAACCATTGTGGGTCAGTTGGTAGCACCCTTGCCTTTCAGTTGAAAAGCCTGATGTGAGTCAGAAATTTATATATATATATATATATATATATATATATATATATATATATATAAATATATATATATATATATATATATATATATATATATATATATATATATATATAAAGTAATCAGCACACAATCAGGCGTGTAACAGAAATATATTTCTAACCCATCATTTGAACTTTGAACCCATTTATATATATATACTGTTTATATATATAAATGTGTGTATGTGTATGCATATATATACATATATATATACGTGTACATATATATATAGATATATATATAGCCTATGTATAAATTTCTGACTCACATCAGGCTTTTCAGTAGAAAGGCAAGGGTGCTACCAACTGCTCCACAATGGGTCGGCCCTTGCCTTTCAGTTGAAAAGAGCTGGGTTCGATCCTGATGTGGGTCAGAAATATATTTCTGTTACATGCGTGTTTGTCTGTTGATTACTTTATGTATATATATATATATATATATATATATATATATATATATATATATATATATATATATATATATATATATATATATATATATATATATATATATATATATATATATATATATATATATATATATATATATATATATATATATATATACTAACGAGGGTGTGCTCTGTGCTGTCCGGGGCAGGAGTGCAGTTGAAGAACTCCCTGTTTAAACGTGTCTGCCAGTCGTGAACTGGTTCCTTCATCTTAAGGACTTCTCTTCGTGTGTTTCATTGACCTCATACAAATCAGCCTTGCAGTACCTGTGGTCGTTATCAACATTAATAAATAATGTCGCCTCAAGGGAATAAAAACCATAAAATTTCTAAGAAATTTATAAAATGGCAAAAATAAATTGACGATAGGTTATAAATTTTCAAAACCCGCTTTGTGTGTGAACTTTAAAATATCCTCTCTGAGATCCCAGGAAAGATGATAATTACCCTCTTCATCAGTGAACTCTGAGAAGAAATGAACTCTGAGAAGAAACGACTTCTCATGTTCCCAAGGTTGGGGAACTAAACCAGCGCAAAGTGCTGCACAAAGACATGGTAGTAATATGAAATACACTTTCCCCTGAATGACTTCTTGGCATGGGAGAATTTTGATACAAACTGTGTGACGCAGAGTACAATACAAAGATAAAAAATATATTTTAATCATCTAGAAAGCAGAAATAGAGTAATAAAGAGCATTCTATGTATAGGAAGTCAGGCTGCAATTATTTTCTTATTAGCTCTTCCAAGGAATCCTGCCTTCCTCTTCTGGAGAAGGCACTCCCCTTCAAGGGTGCTCTCAAAGAACTGTCCTCCCTAAGGAGCCTTTAGCCCTCGCCTTTGGGGCCCTCACCAGGCTCATTTCCCTATCCTGTCAGGATACCTGCCTTCCTCCAAGGAAGCAGCCTCTGGGTGGTACCCTTCCCTTCAAGGCTGCCCTCAAGAGACTGGCAAGCCTTGGGGGCTTTTGGGCCTCATCCTTGAGGTTCTTCGTCCGTCTCTGGCCCACTTCCTCAGCCCATTTTTAATCCGTCTTCTCGTCTAGCTATTCTCAACAATTCTAAAGTTATGACATATAAACTGAAATATCAAAATCCAACGCCAATACTTTGTTGTAAATAATTCTTATAAATGGGAAACTTCATTTTGGTTTTCGTTTGTGACAGCAAGCCACACGAATTATAAAATTGTAACTGAAGGTATCGGTAGATGGGTAGATGTATACATTCTGTAATGGGAAGTTTAAATATAAAGTGCAAATGTTTACGTTTATTGTTATTATACATAGAGTTTGTTCGCTTTGTTTTTGTTCTACTAAGATTGCATAAATTTATTTACAGGGCTCTGTGTTATTGAATCGATTATCGCTCAACGTGCTCTGCTATGTTGGAAGCAAAGTTCCTCGCCATGTACAGAGACATCACAGAACATTCGAGTCCGTCATATCTCAACACAAACCTTGAATCTTCACTTCACATTGGCAAGGTAGGTCAGGATTCTTGTTTGAAGGTTTCATTCCATTTAGGTATGCAAGACACTTGCGATAACTCATGCAGTAATCTTTTGTATTGAATCACAATATGAAAGGCAGTGGGGTGGTGAACACTTGATAATATCTGTAGAAACCAAATAAGTATACTTTTAACTGACATCAAAGGTTACTTTGATGTCAGAGCTATGCTTAATCATTTATCGTAACCGTCCCATTCATGGGGCATGTTTAAAGGAATAAAATGGAGATCATTATAAAAACTAGAAGTACGACTAATGACTTTGTATGCATTCACATGGTGTGGTGATTTTTTTTCAGATTTAAAGCGTTGATGCCACTTTTTTACTTTACCGTTAAAAACTTATAAGGTGAATATTTTTTGCAATTTTTAGTGTGAGTATTCCAAGCGCA
>NC_089757.1:10608769-10613769 GCF_040412425.1 Macrobrachium rosenbergii | reverse complement strand
TTTACTTTCTAATTTTTGTTCTGGTTTCTTATGAGCCTGATGAGGGTAATGCTACTTCTTCCAATGGGTATTGCATTGTCAATGTTATTTGAAGTTATTAATACGTTCTATCTAAGGGTGAAAGGAAAGTAAACCGAATAGCCATGTCTATTAAGTGTTTGTGTATGTGAATGTGAAAGTAAACACAATTAAAGGAATTTTAAAGAAATTATACTTAAACATAATACTATGATGGGAAAATAATGTGGCCTTCTTACCCAGGGTGAAGAATGGATTTTCTTTCACTATCAGCATCGAAAATGACAGGCTTCTTATTTCAACGAAGCTCACAGTTCTCCGTCTTTTTTTTTTTTATTCTCATCCTATTCCGGTGCTTTATGTTTTCTTCGTCTCTTTTCTTCTTTTTAATCTCATCCCTTTTCCGAAGGTCTCTCGTATTCCTGTTCATGTGACATTGTTACTGTTATTCTTCAGTATCACATCGCAATCAGCAGTTAAAGCCTGCTGGTACATCTACATAGCACCATAGCATTTATTTGTTTCTTTTCCCCTTTTTCCATTTACTTGCTTTCTGTGTTGATACTAATGCTCATATATCTATTTATGAATGAATTTGTGAGTCCCTTTTATATAAACAGTCCGTGATTCCTCCATCATATCTGCATCTACTGTGAACATTCTAATTTATCTTTCTCCCGTTTCGTCCTTCCCACTCTTTCACTCCCCCTCTCCTGTTGACCATTATCTCTATTGATAGGATTACTCAGCATCGGTCCTCTGAGAGAAGGGGTCTTCACAGTCCATTTTGTACATATCCTGTCATTAATTTTGATTTCCTGGATTCTCTGTTTGATGGCATGTGTTAGGAAATCATTTGCTCCCTGGCAATTAGTATTTCCTGTTCAGTATGTATTGTGATGATTGCAGGAGTTTGTAGTCGTCGTTTTGTTTCTATTAATTTTGTTGGGGAATCCTGATCTCAGGTATTACGAGTTTGCCGCTGTCTGTATATTAACGAAGAAGAAATTAAGGAAAAGAACGCGCAAAAGTACACCACACGCCCAAATATATTCATGTAAACACATACACACACCTGGGTAAAGATCCTGAGGTCGAAGGATTTGAAGGATCATGAAGGGTACTAGAGTGTAGGAATTGGGAATGACAGCAGATAACTGTGAGATAAAAGAGTGGGGGCACTTTGGTTTCTAAACGATAGGTTTAGAACTGTCTTTTGGCAACGTAATACATTTTAAACTCCCTCCCCTCCCCCCTTTTTTTTTTAACGGGCCGTGGCGAAGGATGTCTTCTGAATAGGAATTCGTCATATTTTTTTGAGGGGGCCACATCGTGGGGAATGCCCTGTAACTGTGCAGTCGATGTCTTCTTTATAGAGGCGGCTGTTGGTTGGGAATGTCCTTTGACTATGCAATCCTCATTGTTTTGGAGGGGCCTCCATTGCAGTGGAACTGCACCCTTGCAAGGGTGACCATTAGTTGAATGGTTATCTCATTCTGTTCTTAGAGGGCCAGTAAAGGAAATAGGAGTTTGTGTAGATGGAGTTGATAGACAAAATATTATGATCATAGACTGTTAAACAAAGGATGAAGATGATATTCAAAGACTAAGTGAGTGGAAAGAATGTGGTATATTTGAACATCTTAGCGCTAATTCTGAGCCAAAACTTTAATGAAAATAGACGCTATTCTGTGGGGAAGTAGAGGCAGAAAGATGTTGTTTGAGTAAATGGATCTTGCAATTAAAGAATACTTCTGGGTAGAGGTTGTCTGGATAAAATGAAACCATCTGTTGATGAAAATGTTCCGAAATGCAGGGGATAGAAGAGGAAGAGCTGAATGCTAAGAGTGTGAAGAGATATTGCAAAATTTGACGTTTGTGGTGTGAATTGTGAGGATGGAAGAAGTGTATATCAGAGTTTGAAGAATGGAAAGACGCCAGGAGTGAATGGGGTTAGAAGTGAGATACTGCGTTGCTGTGATGAAAATAGAATTGAGTGATTAACTGTGGTCTTTAAATTTTCTGGATGAGGAAAAGGTTCCGCAAGAAAGGGTAAAACGAATAATAATCTCATCCTTATATAAGGGTAAACTTGATGGATGCGACTGTAAGAATTATAGAGCATAATATTGCTAGTATACCAGGGACGGGCTATGATAACATTTCTATTGATTAAGTATGACAGATGACAAAAGAAATGTTAGCTGAGAAGTCGTTTAGGTTTAGAGAAGGAAGATTGTTCTGGATCAAGTGTTTTATTTAAAAAGTTTGTGAGAATTTTGAGAATAAAAAAGGTGTATGTGGTGTATATGGACCTAACAATTACTTGATAGAATTGATGGAGATAAGACATTGGAATAAACTCTACCAGTATGAAGCTTAGAGTTTTTTTAGAAAGTAAGACAGTTGCACACAAACATTGATGGGTAATGCCTGATGGAGCCATAATAGTAATAAAAAACGATGTAGCTTAGTGTATGTAGACTAGAGAGTGACTTGTTTGGCGGAAAAGAGGGAGTTCTTCCAGTTGCCGTTGATTATCGTCATGGATACAGTGATGTGATAAATCAGAGAAAGGACAGACGTAGGTGCAAAGTCGTAGAATAACAAGTGCTATTAATGGAGTGGAGTGGATTTTGTTTGCAGATGCTGTTAATGAAAGAGATTCAAAGTTTTGGAAGAGAAAATAGTTGGTTACATTGAGCAAATTAATGTGTAAATGGAAGTCAGATATATAAAACAATAAATGATAATAGGGATGGTAGAAGGGGCAGTGGTTGCTTCATGCAGGTATTCAGGAGTAAATGCAATGGATAAGGGTAAGACCAAAGTAAAGCTTAATCACGGACTAGGTGGAGCAAGGGCGATAGCTGGATAGCTTGTTGAGTGCTTGAGATTTGGAGTTGAAGAGCTACTTATCTTTGGAAGCAGGGTTATAATGTTAGAAGGGATTGCTGAGACCACTCATTTATACAAGTAAAGTGTTGAGTACGAATGAAAGGAAAAGGTTGAAGCTGTGAAGAATTGTTTGCTTAGCAGATGTGGACGGAAAATTGCAAAGGTGAGAAGTTCAGATGTAAGAGATGATAAAACGATTAGTGTATAGCAACAGATTGCTAGATATTTATAGATGGTTTGGCCATGTGGAGGGAGTGAAGGATGATAAGTGAGTGAAAGGGGTTTTCTTGTGAATTACAAGAGGCAAGGAGACGACATAAGGTGCCGCATATATGAAGTGTATGAGGTAATGGAATATAAGGGGCCTAATATCCAGAAGATTAGAGTGCATTCTCGATACAGATAAATGCAGCAGTGTGTGTAGGGCTGGGTGCACTGCTGATTAACCTCCTGTCTTTGTGTATGAATGCCTAACGTTGAGGAAGTTTCTGAACATGGGATTTCATGTTCAGTTTAGCATTTCAAGTATGAAAGCGGCTGTGACCTTTGTTTTCTTTTTCTGTGACGCTACTAACTGTTTGGGATAAAAGGTAATGTTGAATAATATATATATATATATATATATATATATATATATATATATATATATATATATATATATGTCTATATATCTGTATATATATATTATAGATACATTTATATATCTATATCATATATATGTTTTTTTACTAACCTGTTAGATCTATTTCTATCTTGGCAGAACTCCGAACATTGCTTTATGAATAAGTTTCAAGCTAAGTTACCCAAGTCGGTCGGATTCTGCGTCTAATATGAGACAACACACATAAAAATATATTAAGATCTTAATTCTCAGCTTATAATTTCATCTCGCGTTCGCATGCAGTGAGTGGGAAGCTGGAGGAAAAAACCTCATTTGCGTCCAAGGAATGGAAAGGTAATTACAGTCAGCAAGACGCTGCCCCCCCCTTACAGGCTCTCTCCTCTCGAATATTGCTCCCTGGATCGCATTTTCACTCTTCACATTAGGAGCCTCAAAGATGCTAATGTTATCGTCATGGATTTTCTCCGCTACACAGTTTTTTTTTTTTTTTTTTTTAGTTTTTTCTCCTTAGGGCAAAATTTATGAAGTGAATATTTCCAGTTACCCTCGGTGCTTCTCCGTAGGTCGGTAGTGCCGTCGGTGCATCTCACGTGGAGCACTGTAGGCATTACTAAAGGATGTTTACAGAGTCTCTTCGGTCCCCATCTCCATCCACCTTTTAGACTTTTACTTTCCCCTCTCTTTCTCGGTTCCATTCTTCCGTCTTTAGAAAGTAGCAATGCATTCAGCAGTCCTCTGTTTGTAATATTATTCGAAAGCATTCATATAATATACTCCAAGTTTTTGTCGAATTCATTTTCTTTTGAAATATTGCGTAAACGTTGATTAAAAAAGCACAAAAATCAGTAAATGTTTGATTGTATAAATTTCTAACTTTGCTCTTATATTTTTCTTGAAGGAATCGTTGGGTAGCTATAATGCAAAGTAACTTAATTTTGTGTTTCATTCGATGTTGCGTATCCGAAAATAACAATAAAAGCTGGTCCTTATACAAGCAGAGACATATGCAATATATATATATATATATATGTATGAATGTATATATATATATATATATATATATATATATATATATATATATATATATATATATATATATATATAACATTTATACATATATATATATGTGTGTGTGAATGTATATATATATATATATATTCATATGTAAAGTGTATGTGTGTATATTTATATCAATTCGCTTATAGAAATAATATATTTTCATATATATTACCGAAGGGGAATTTTAGTGGATAATGAGTTCGTCGTCCCGTGGACTCGAACCAGCGAAGGACAAGAACTGGCCGTGTGGTTTAAAGCGTCCACTTAGTCCTGAGTTCTTGTCCTTCGCTGGTTCGAGCCCACGGGACGACGAACTTATTATCAATTAAAAATTCCTTCGGTAACATATGAAAATATATATTTCCGAGGTACAGCGAATTGATATTAAAGGACGTTTGTAGCT
>NC_089757.1:10588769-10606269 GCF_040412425.1 Macrobrachium rosenbergii | reverse complement strand
ATATATATATATATATATATATATATATATAAATGGATGTATGCATTGTGTGTGTTTGTGTGTGTGTACAGGTATGTATGTTCCAGCATAACTCTGAAATGCATTGTGCAATTTCAACCAAACTTGGAATACTTATGACTTACTATCTGGAAAAGAATACTGTGGGGGTAAGATATCACTGACACTAAATTGGTTGGGGTGTCTGATCCATAGTTTTCAAAGTCGCTGAGATGATTAGTGACACTCCCAATGCCCTTTAAGGTCAAGTTCAGCCCCAATAGGAAGGGAGGGCGAGAAGGGTGGGAAGGGGGTGACATGTAAAAATAACTGAAAACGACAGATATTAGTGTCTAATCCATAGTTTTCGAGGTCACTGACATGAATAGTGACACTCCCAGTGCCTTTCATGTCCAAGTTTAGCCCCAATAGGAAGGGGGGTGAGAAGGGTTGGAAGGGGGTGACATATAAAAATCACTGAAAACAGCAGATATTAATGTCTAATCCATTGTTTTCGAGGTCGCTGAGATGAATAGTGACACTCCCAGTGCCCATTTTAGTCCATGTTCAGCCCCTATAGGAAGGGGGTGAGAAGGGGTTGGAAGGTGATGACGTAAAAATCACCGAAAATGACAGATCTTAGTGTCTAATCCATAATTTTTGAGGTCACTGAAATGAATAGTGACACTCCCGATGCCCTTTATATCCAAGTTCAGTCCAGATAGGGAGAGGGGTGAGAAGGGGTAAAAAATGAAATGTCAAAAATGACAGATATCAGGTTCTAATTCATAGTTTTTGAGGCTGCAGAGGTGAATAGTGACACTCCCAATGCCTTTTAAGTCCAAGTTCAGCCCCGATAGGAATGGGGGTGAGAGAGGGTGAAATAAAAATGTCAAAAAAGCTGAGCAATGCAATTGAAGCAACTATCTTAACAGGAAAGGGAGAGAGAGAGAGGGTGAGAGGGAGAGGAAGTGAGAGAGAGAGTAGAGGGATGTTGGGATGAGAGAGAGAGAGAGAGAGAGAGAGAGAGAGAGAGAGAGAGAGAGAGAGAGAGAGAGAGAGAGAGTTTACTGGTTGTAATTCAGTTTCCCGGGCAGCGCCGGGTTGATCAGAGGGTATATATATATATATATATATATATATATATATATATATATATATATATATATATATATATATATATATATATATATATATATATATATAGAGAGAGAGAGAGAGAGAGAGAGAGAGAGAGAGAGAGAGAGAGAGAGAGAGAGAAATGTTGTGATGTGTGTGTATTTATGTACGAATGTGCATTTTTCAAAATCGACCATAATTAAAGAACATTGAATGAACTACCATATTTGGAGCGACTTGCATTGGCTCTCATCATGAGACAATGCATATTGGTCGAAGTATGGCATATATTCAGTTTTCTTTGTTTCTTTTTGTAGTATATATATATATATATATATATATATATATATAATAATAATAATAATAATAATAATAATAATAATAATAATAATAATAATAATAATAATAATAATAATGATGATAACTAAAATATTTTATCCTTTATCCTTGCATCTCATGGCAGCAATGAAATTTTAAAATGTGCATTTATACTGTACTGTCACGAAGGAATTCACATGACTGACCAAGAAAATTAGATACAACTACCAAATTTTACCTAACTTGCTACTGTATTGTAGGCCTAATTCAACAGATGTTGTGAGTTAATGGCCGCCTTCATGGATGCAACTGGTGGCGAGGTCAATTAAAAATCAATTAACTGAAGAGTGATGATTTTGAACAACTCATTTCTCTTCACTTTAGATTTTTATTCATTCCGGTTTTCGTAACTGCTGGAATCCCTTTTCCGTAATTTGCAGGATCAATTTATCACGTTGAGTAATGTCTCTATATGTTGATAATGATTATACATTTGAAATAATTCTATACTGTAAATAATTTTGGGTAGTTTTTCACCTATTTATGAGAACTCACACCGATGGTAATAATTTGTAGGGGTTTTATATGAGCTAATAAAGACTCTTCATGAATGCATACTTCAGGAAGAGTTCATTGACTTTGTTATCATAACAGTTTGGTGATGTATGATGAGGACGAAGATACCGATTCATTATTTAAGAAAGATAAACGTAACAATCATTCAGCACTTCATTTTCGAAAAACTATTCCACCGCTGCTGCTGGTTTACACAGGAAGGCTTAATAACCATCCTTAAATTGCTTTGAAGTCGTGAGTAATATATTAAATTGCTAGACCTTCTTTCCTCGAAACCGTCGACGAGATTAGAAAAAAAAATAGGCATATATATTTTTTAGTATTTCTGCGTCTGTTAATGCGAATACAGTTGATTATTTTATTCTTTTATGACCTTACAGACCTAGATCTTCAGCTGTTTCGTGCATATCATATTTTCATTGGAAATATAAACTTCTTGAAAACTGTCTCCAAACAAGAGGAAAAACAGGAATTGGAATTCTATTTTATTGTATCTAATGTGCTCGTTTCCCTTATACAAAAGCAGAGGGCAGTTTGTTAGCAGGATTTGAAAAGTTCCGCTTTATTTCCGCGAATAATAATAATAATAATAATAATAATAATAATAATAATAATAATAATAATAATAATAATAATAATAATAATTAGCCAGACCATCTCAGTAATAACAGATCGCTACCGTATTGTTATTGCTAACCAGAGACTCAGAATGCGAAGGTCTGCCAAGAATGGCGTCCTGGATGGGATGGCTTTAATTACTATAATGGATGAGGATTGCAGAATTGCGGGACAATTGTCTCGTCTTCTAAGGCAGGGGCAATGCCATCGTCTGCATTGAGGCCAATATTATTCATTGCCTCTAATGTGTCGCAGAAAAGGATAATATTCCCAATTGCTTTGAGACCAGGTATTGTGATGATTTCAACTGATCAAGCCACGGTTTTATATATATATATATATATATATATATATATATATATATATATATATATATATATATATATATATATATATATATATATATATATATATATACACACATATACATATACACACATATATATATATATATGTTCAGTATGTGTGTATCTATTTATGTATGTAGTATTGCTTCTTATCTACAAATAAATCTCATAACAAGAACTCTACCTTTCTCGCTTTTCTGTTGCATAATGGTAATACACGTGTCTGACAACCGAGTAAGCCCCGGGTTCGATGTTTCATCTTTTGAGTTATCAAACAAGAAGATATACTTGCGGAATTATTGGTAAAAACAGGTGCATTCAAATTATGATAAAAGCTCAGGATCAATGTCTTGTATACAAGTCCATTTACCGTTCAGCAAACAGTTCAGTTTATTGCTCTTTCTTAAATGAAATCTGAGAGGGATATTAATCAAATCAAAGTAAGAGACAAACTTACTATTCGGTTTTCAGAAAATTTCACTACCATAGAAAGAGAGAGAGAGAGAGAGAGAGAGAGAGAGAGAGAGAGAGAGAGAGAGAGAGAGAGAGAGAGAGAGAGAGTAGGAATTTTGCTATTTCCAATGTAAGTTTCTCTTCCCTATCATTATTATTTATGCCCAAGTATTTAGCCTTGCAAAAGAAAAAAATAGTACCCTGTGAGAATACATTACAAATAAAAACAAATACAACAAAAATTCATTAATAAACAAATAATGGACATTAAATAAAAAAAAATCATTCCTAGAAGGTAAATTGCAAAAAGAAATTCCAGTTTCAAAACTATTTTGGACCTAAAATGACGTGAGGGAGAGGCCACCTGTTATCCGCGAGGCTACATAGATTTGTATTCGGCATTTGGTCTCAATCTTCATCTCTCAATCTCCATTTCTCAATCTCCATTTCGACTCGCGGGGATTGGAAAAGGGGAAATCGGCCTCGATCGTCTGACCGAACAAATGGCGCCAGAATCTCGATTCTTTTTGTGATCGAACATAACATTGCGGGGAGAGGGATTTTTGGGTCCTCGTGATGGGAGACGTAACGCATCGGGTTATCTTTCATAGACGCTGAAAAACGATTTGAGGTTTCAAGGGATACATTTTTTCATCTCCCGGACTTTCACATTTCAAGAGCCTTCAGAGTTGGTGCGTTCGTGCAGTAAGAGGAAACGGGGAGAGAGAGAGAGAGAGAGAGAGAGAGAGAGAGTTTCTTCTTCCTCTCTGTCTGCAGGATCCTTTTGTGTTCTAGCAGGTTAAGAAATTATAAACATTACTCTCATCATCTTGTTGTTCTAATATAGTTCTCTGTTAAAGAGACGGACAAGGGTTCTCTCAGGTGAACAAATGCTAAACGATTGTGGTTGTTTTATGGTGCTCGGTAAGATCTTACTCTATCCCGAAACTTTGGGTCCTGTCCTCACTTCCTCTGTGAACTCTGGATTGGCGATTGTTCGCCTTTAGATCAAGTTGGCCTTTTGCCATTATGAACTTTAGCCTGATGGCTGCCTGTGAATGTGGTTAGGAGTCTAGTACAAGAATCTTGGTGTTTATCTCTGGACTCACCTCCGCATCTGAAACGACCTCTCGGATCCTACTTTGACACATACTCTCAAAGGAGCCCTCTGCAAGCTTTGCGCCATTTCAGCCTATTGAATTCATCTGAATCTTTTTTACTGTATTCATTGTTTTTAAGGCTCTCCAGATCGAATTTTTAAAGTGTATACTAAGACTTGCCGTGTATTCTTCCTTCTCCGTTATGTACCTTTCGGTACCAACTATTGTATTCTGTCCTCCTCTTGAAATGCGATTGAAAGCATCTTCCCCTTTAGACCCTTCATGTATAAAATAGGATGCAACAAAAGTAGTTCATTGCAACTGTATACACAAGACAAGCAGTAACCTTTGGCATGAATATGCCCTGCACGACCTTTTGTTTTTTTTTGTTTTTTTTTTTATTCGCCGACGAGCTGCATAGACCAATTATGCTGCCTTTCTAATCAAGGCCACTTAACTCTATAAAACATACTGTACGTCGTGAATTAAATCTTAAGTCTTATTATATAGCTCCACTCCTCCATTAGAAGGGGTTTCCAAATATCACGGGATTCAAGTCCTCCTTTCAAGATTCATGCGTTTTCATTTCCCGTATTCAGTCGTTTTTCGTCTTCATATCATTCTAAATGGGATGCGGTGCGCCAGTGGCGTTTAATCTGCATAAATCTCTGTAAGCGGGGGATTTCGAATTTCCACCTCTCTTTACTGAGGACTACTACCAGAAATCTAGGTAATTCTTTCAAGTTTCTTATGGCTCTGCAGATGAAAGTATTGGAGAATTAAATTTAAATTTCTTCCACTTTTTTATTTTATTTTATTTTATTCTATTTATTTATTGATATTTTTTTGTGTTGCTGCATGGTTCTGTTTCTCTTGGTCTTTTGGAGGGTTCTTTTAGGTCTCTTTACGCTCTGCAGATGTAAGTCTTCAAGCGTTTTGCTTGCTTTGCAGCATCCCTCTCTCTCTCTCTCTTCGTCTTTCAAGAGGTTGGCACTTTCTAATTTAGGCAAGTGTTCCTCTGGTAGACGAGAAATTGGTAAAGGTCTTAACAGGAAGCAAATATATTTTGTGCCTAATTTCTGTAATGATGTATATTTTTTTTATAAATTCTCTAAGATTTAGTGATTCAACATCCTGAAAATTGTGAAACTGTAATTTACAACAGCTTAGATACGCTCAGTATTGTTTTTGCTATTCAAATAATATATCGCTTATAAATATAGGCTACACATGGGCTATACATGATCCATTGTTCATAAATTGATTTATTTATTCAATTTGTTAATAAGTGGTGTGAGTAGAAGAAATCAAAAGAATGATGAAACAGTCCGGCATTGAGGATAGAACAAGAAGAAATTTTTAAAGTTATTGCTCTCTCTCTCTCCCTCTCCCTTTCTGTCGCCCTCTGTCATGCTAGGAAAGTAACCTTCGTTCTCTAAGTCCCGTTAACGTGGAACCTACTTATTCTCGTGTTCAGAAAATGTAAAGCGACGTGACCCATGTTTTTTTTTTTTTTTTTTTTTTTCAGGTGATATGACATCTGGACCTTTATATTTTTTCTGCGAGTTTTTTAAAATCTTGTGTAAAGAGCAATGCTATTTAGTCCGGTTTTTTTTTTTTTTACGTAGGGATTCCGGTGTGTAAGGTGCATTTCCTTATAGTTCATCGTTCATTGTTTATTCCCGCTTTATCTGGATAATTTTCATTCTCTCTCTCTCTCTCTCTCTCTCTCTCTCTCTCTCTCTCTCTCTCTCTCTCTCTCTCTCTCTCTCTCTCTGTGGTCTGTGTGTCCACTTACATCAGTAAGATATTCTCTCTAACTGGAAGGAGCCGAAACGGAAAAAATATTGATTAATAATTTCCTCTGTTATCGAAATTTTCATCACCGTTTTTATCTGTAAAGTTGTATGATCTTATTGTAATTGAAATTGGATAGAAATTTCACGTATAACGAACGTTGGAGGGCAACATCAAGGCTTTCGTTTGATAACTGACATTAGCAATTCATTGATGGCAATGGAATATGCTGGCATAGTGTTGTCCTTA
Organism: Macrobrachium rosenbergii; assembly: GCF_040412425.1. Taxonomy (NCBI): domain Eukaryota; kingdom Metazoa; phylum Arthropoda; class Malacostraca; order Decapoda; family Palaemonidae; genus Macrobrachium; species Macrobrachium rosenbergii. The sequence continues at coordinate 10,599,695 of NC_089757.1, read as the reverse complement.
TATTTTCTTAAGAGTTTGAATCTTCCTTTCTTTTTCTGACGGAATTTAGATTAGGTTTCATAACAGCAAGAAATGGAGATAATAACTTCTTTCAGTTCCTCTGACTATTCCTCCAAGCCAGAAAAAGAACAATGCTATATTTTACTTTAACAGTGTAGCGCGTTTCCTGAACATGGAACCGCACTCAGTCTGGGCAGTAAAGCAGTTAGAAAGTGAGATAAATTTCATTACAAATTACGAAATGGGTTAATGAAGGCGGTAAATTCAAGGGCAATGGCTTAACGAGTGTTTATGCAGCTTGAAGTACAATCTCCAGTAGTTTTCAATTGCAATACCTAACGGTTGAGAAGAAAGCAAGCGCACGCATTCCAGTACAAATTTAATGCCTCACTTAATTGAGGCAGTATCGGAATGTCATCACAGGTGATTTTCTAAACGTTTAATGGAGGAAGGGGGCTAACGACACTTACTAGTTATAGGGTTAGTTACCAGTGCTGTACATATGTGATATATACTATTAGTAATAATATTGGTTTTAAAGCAATAAGAACCCATAGAGGAAGCTTGAGTTCTCTCCTACACACACCCGCCACCACCAACCCGTATAATTAAACATAGTAGGTTAATTTTTAGCTTTAAAATCCAGAGTCAGAAGTGCTGTACATCTGAAACATTTGCTCAATTTTCTACATTTGGTAATAAAGATTTAAGGCACGTCCACAGTGCATACACCCTTCTATTCCAGCCAATATGATTTAAGAAAAAGAGGTGAGAAAATTTCACGGTTACAAAATCCTTCAAGTATTTTTAGAGCAGATTCCGGCGTCTCATCTTTCGTAATCTCGTTTCTCGAGACTTCATTTGCGAAAAGAGTTTCATCTCTGTTAATTTCTTGACTTTGTCAAATTTTCCTGTTAAGAAAGTTGAAAATGGGATTATACATTTTTTCCCGGAGTAGACACGAGTAATAGGATAAGAGAGAGAGAGAGAGAGAGAGAGAGAGAGAGAGAGGAGAGAGAGAGAGAGAGAGAGAGAGAGATTTTATTTATGTATACCCACACACGTATATATATATATATATATATATATATATATATATATATATATATATATATATATATATATATATATATACGTGTGTGTGGTGTACATATATACAGTGTTTATGTAAGTCGAAGGCGGTTGCTTTAAACCTGACCAACAGCATCGGGTAAAGTTGAGCAGAGGAGGTTTGGGTGTTTAACTGGGGGACTAGTTGTTTGATAAACAGTGACTCGATTATAGGCAATTCGGGAGGATTTGCTGTTTGGCCTATTATGCTGAAATAATTTCTTTCAATATGAGTTTTACAAATTTTGGAATGAGCTCTGATATTAGAATGTTCTGGACTGGAGAGCCTACAACCAGTACAAAAGCTTATTCCTCGATGGGAGTCGATTCTGACCCTCAGTAACCTCCTCGTGGATCCGACATATGTCTCAGGGTTACACTTAGGGCAAGTATACTTATACGCCACGCTAGAGGATAAAAAAGGGCTTAATCGATCCTTGTGGTTAAAAAATGAACCAGTTGTTAAAGGATTTTTGGGAATTAATTTTAAATTAATAGCACCATAATGATTTTGGATAATTTGCACAAACCGGTTTCAATAGCGACAACAGTTCGAGATTAGTCATAAGTGTATTACTGCCTCTGTTGCTATGTGTATATGCATATATATATATATATATATATATATATATATATATATATATATATATATATATATATATATATATATATATATATATATATATATATATATATATATATATATATATATATATATATATATATATATATATATATATATATATATATATATATATATGTGTGTGTGTGTGTTGTTTGTATATGTATGTATATAATCTACTTGTCCCTTTTACTAGTTATATGTCATTTTAACAGTAGGATTCGAAACAACACAGAGTGGTTCCAGGGAGAATGCAAGATACACAAACGCATTTTACAAATTATGTATACATATATATATATATATATATATATATATATATATATATATATATATATATGTATACAGTATATATACACATATATATATATGTATATTTATATGTATATTTATATATATATATATATATAAATAAAGGCAAATGCCACGAAGAAAAAGTGAAACAACGGAGTGGTTGCTAGGACTTTCGAAACGGCCTTTTACTAGCAGACTGATGAAAAATATGAAAGTAAGGTTACAATAAAGCTCGTATAATTGACAGATGACACAGATATAATGAGGATGGGGATTATAAGGAGTAGATGCACCTGGAATCCAACACAGTTGAAGAATTAGTGGACCTACCAAAACAAAGTAAATCTTTGAGAGGTTTTGCAAAAGATTAAGCCCAACTGGCTCGAAAGCAGGGGAGGAGTCAATTAAAGGATTATACAGCAGAGGAGACTGACCACCAAAACTGTCTTGGAAAGAATAAGCTGATTGCTTATTTATAAAAGTACAACATTTAATATATTCTCCTTTTGGTAAACAGTTCTTCAACTGTGTTGGATTCCAGGTGCATCTGTATCTTGTAACCCCATCCCAAGGATATCTGTATGTCATCTGTCAATTATAAAAGCTCTCTTGTACCCTTACTTTTATATTTTTCATCAGTTTGCTAGTAAAGGACCGTTTGTCGAAAGGCCTAGCAACCACTCAATTGTTTTACTTTTCCTTCGTGGCATTTGCCTTTATTTATACATTCATCACGTTCCATATCTTCGTGAATCAGATATATATATACATATACAGTATATATATATATAATATATATATATATATATATATATATATATATATATATATATATATATATATATATATATATATATATATATGTGTGTGTGTGTGTGTGTGTGTGTGTGTGTGTGTGTGTGTAGAGAGAGAGAGAAAAAGAGAGAGAGTTTGACTGAGTGAATACAATACATCCCACCCGTCTCCTACCCATATAGCTTTTCATAATATTTTCGCAGTGAGACCATTTGATTAATCTTCCTTAAAAGCTTAAGCGCTTTCAGACCTTAAAATAATAAAGCGAAGATATAAATATTGTTGAGAATCTCCCTTCCGGAAATTGCATTACTCTGCCTTTGCGAGCTGTCCATGATCTTTTGTAAAAGGGGTTTATCGGTGACGTTGTTATATGACGTTCAGTCGTTTGCTCTCCATTCATCGAATGATAACACAGGCTATTATTCTTTTTCATTTTCTCTTCAAGTCGTATTGTAAATTCTCACCTTCCATGCTGAACTAGACACTTCTAATCGTATATCTAGACGCAGTGTAGAGTTATGGTACTTTAGTTTATACTGGTTTTATTGTTTCCCGGTGTGGGCCTGTAATATCAAATGCAGATTCGAAAGTCAATGTTTTTTTATATATAAAACAATAACTTTTCAGATTTTTTATTTGGATTTTAATTATTTTTTTTTTCATTTATTTCTGTTCTTTTTTTATTTTTATTCGTTTTTATAGATCATTACTACAAGATAGAGGAACGAAAGTTCTAAAGAGTCAACTATGTCACTGGAACGTTCGTTCATTCTGCTGTTAACTATGACTTAGTAAGATAGACTTGGGGTAAATCTGCAGCTTTCTTGAACAAGAGCCAGTACGCAGATTGTTTCGAATTTTTATTATACTTTATATTCAGGCAGTCCCGTAGATTAAGCTTTATTCATATTTTAATGATTTACAAATGATTAGTTATACATCTCTTAGAAAAATATGTTGAACATTAATTGATTTTGGTCTAAGTATCCAAAAATATATGAGCTTGAATCCTTCTTTATTTCTTCACTAATTTTTTAGTTTTACACTTGATATTCAGGAATTATTTCGAATTCTATCCCCTCTTGCTTGTTTTTTTTTTTTTTTGTTTTGATCTTTCCTATATTTATTTGCTCTTGTTCCTGTTCCCAACTTTTACATTTTCCCCTCTAAGCCATGTTATTCTTTATTGTTTCTCCTTCGTGAGGAGTGCGCGCTTAACAACAATCTTCTTATGCAGTTTTGAATAATTGTCTGCATTCTATTTTCTCGAGTCATCCATTTCAAAATTCGTCATATCATTTCTTCTTTTCTCTCATGATTTTTTCACCGTTTTTCAAATTCTTTCTTTAAAAAGAACATATGCATTTGTAATATCCTGAATCTCTCTTGTAACTCATTTTAATTCTTGTAGTTTATACATTTTCAAAATCTTTTTACTTATCGTACTTTTCATCTGGCTTTTCTTATTTGTTTTCCCATTTCATTCAATGAAAAAGCTATTTCATGTGGCATTACATTTTGTGACATGCAGTGCTTCAGAGGATCACAGTTTGCTACACCCTGCAACACCTCATAGACAGATCGAATCTGTCGTATATATTTATGCACACACGTACATGTATGCGCGTATGTGTATGTGTATATGTATGTATGTATGTATAGAACTGATTAACTGTGAGATGGAAAACAATGTAATTATCTAAACAAAAGAAAGTACGGCCCGGATTCAGTAATTCTGTCTCTTGAGGTGTCGCAGGGTGTAGCAAATTGTTATCTTCTGAAGCACACACACTCATATACTGTATATATATGTATGTGTAAGTTTGTGTATAGACATTTATACGTATTAATTTTTGAAAGAAAACACATTTTTTCTTTGTATATGAAACACAGATGTATGTTGTCTTTCAAGCTTCTGATATCCGCAGTGAATTTTGATCTGATGCGTTACAAAACACACTTCTCGAATATTTGAATATTCCATGTTTATGAAAGGTGATAAATCCTGGGAGACGGCGATATATTGGAAAATGGATTTTGAGCCTCTGGTTCGCGAATATTCATTGGTTCGTGAATATCCCCGTTAAGAATCGAGGGGTTCCAGGATGGCTGACGTAAATGTATTTCATTCTGCTGAGAGAGAGAGAGAGAGAGAGAGAGAGAGAGAGAGAGAGAGAGAGATAGAGAGAGAGAGAGAGAGAGATAGATAGATAGATAGAGAGAGAGAGAGAGAGAGAGAGAGAATTTTGATTGTAGTAGGTCACTGGATAATCAGTTTAGTATATTGTACTCGTAATTTGTCATATGCACTGAATTGGCGTTATGTGGAGAGAGAGAGAGAGAGAGAGAGAGAGATCAATTTGATGCTAATACGTAACTGCATAGTAAAATCAATAGAATTAGAACTATTTCCCTGTATTAGTTAATGTAATGTTTTGATGTGTAATGTGTGTGTGAGAGAGAGAAAATCATATATAATTATATATATATTTTATATATATATAAATTAATATAATGTTTTGATATTTTATATATATACATATATATACATACATATATATATCTAGGAAACAGTTCCACATAATGTCTTGATTGATTCTTGTTACAGAGAAAAGATGATTTTAGTACGAAAGAAATGATGGATTAAGATCACCCATTTAATGACATAAATTTGATTGATTTGATTAAGATAGATATGGCGTCGGAACAACAACAGTAGTAGTAATAGTAGTAGTAGTAGTAGTAGTAGTAGTAATAATCATAATAATGTAGCAGTTGTGAAGGAGGTTGATGACTGAAAATATATTTGACTTTTCATTTTATTTATATGAGTAAGTTTATGCTGCATACACACACGTGTGTATATATATATATATATATATATATATATATATATATATATATATATATATATATATATATATATATATATATATATATTTTTTTTTTTTTTTTTTTTTTTTTTTGCTAAGATATAGGTAAAATAAGGAATGTTTATATTCAAAATATATTTTATGGTAATTTTAAGGGCACAAATATAAATGTGCGCGTCTCGTATTACAATGCATAGAATGAACAGGAATGCCATTGTTTTTAGGTATTATTTTAAAATTAATTTAATAAATGTATTTTCGCAAGAATGCAGGCAATTTATTGGTCATATTTAAACTGTCTTTGGAAACATTAGGCAAAAGATGAACTGTTGCGAGGGAGCAAATGTCAGTCCGAAGCTCCGAAAACATATTCCTTCCTTTTCATTGCTGGGCTAAAGAGGGGGATGAAGATTGCATGAAGATGTAAAGACATTTCTCTTCATCCATTTCCATCACGGTAGTAATTAAGGTGTCCGGAGACAGGTAAAATTACACCTTGCAAATCAAGCAAACAAAGGATTAGTTTCTTTCATACGTAGGATGATGGGAGATTTATTTCTGAAAATTCTGAGACGATTATTTGCAAAAGAAAAATTGTTCTTTCATTTTTCTTGTGTAAGAACACTACTCACGAACGCAAATTAGCACTATGTCAGTTATAATATGTAGTAAGACTGACAGGTTGATCATATGACAACGCACTTGAAGAAACGTCTTTGTTGGATGAGTTGTGTCCGAAGGTCCACACCAACCTTCTTATTCCCTTTAGATTAAGGTGGCTTTAATCTAACCCAATTAAAGAACAGTCCGGACTATGAGGGTTTCGTTTTACTTTGAACATGCCAACTAGTTTGGGCAACAAGACTGACAGGTTGACCACATGACATGCACTTCAAGAATCGTATTTGTTGGTTTAGTCAGAGTCCAAAGGTCCACACCAACCAGCTTTCTTGGTCCCTTTTACACCTTACCAAATGTACGAGCAGAGTTTGAGCGAGGGTCATAATGTGACCTTAATGTAAACCAGTAAAAAAAAAAAAAAAAAAAAAAAAGCCCGGAATACGAAATTTCATTTTGCTTTAAACCTGCCATCTAATTTAGGCAACAAATACTCTGTCGATCTGTTCAGTCTGAGTCAACCTTATGAGAAAATTGATACATATAGATAACAGGTAAAGTACAATATTTTTTAAGCATCGTCACCAAAAGCATAGGAAATGTTATTAAGTAAAGTTTCCGTTCACGGAAAGAGTAAAGAAACCCTCCCTGAGCTGTGGGAGGAAAATCTCATTCGAAAGTTAAACCTTTCTCTCGACAGCAGCGAAGGAAAGGAAGATGAACACGACCGAGAGAGAGAGAGAGAGAGAGAGAGAGAGAGAGAGAGAGAGAGAGAGAGAGAGATAGAAGAAGAAAGGATGCACATTACGAAAGGAAATTAAAGAACTTTGGTGAAAGTTGTGCCGAAAGTTAACCATTTGATAAAACTCTCACCTCTGGGTTAAAATACGTGTTTTCGGCCTTTAAAGAGACGAGAAAAGCAAGAAACACTTCAAGTACTTGGCTGACCTCATGGAAAATGATTTATTTACTTGTATTAAGTGTTATGAATGCTAGCTACTGCAATAAAGAATACAAGAGGAAATCAGTTTGTGCGATGAGAAGATTTAGAAATCCATAACTTTACAGAGCTAGCTGTTCTCTCTCTCTCTCTCTCTCTCTCTCTCTCTCTCTCTCTCTCTCTCTCTCTCTCTCAGTATACATACATATTTATATATATATATATATATATATATATATATATATATATATATATATATATATATATATATATATATATATATATGATTTATTTATTTATTGACCATTTTCTTCTTTCGAACTATCGATGAGCGCAGTAGGAAGTGAAGACCCTCATAGAGGGAAAGCACAATATTCTTTTTGTCAGTTGAGAATATCTAAAACGACGGAGTTTTATGGTTTCATTTTTCCATATCAAGAATCATAAGAAAACTTTAACCCTGATTTTTGCGTAGTAACTTTACAAACGTTACTCTACCTTACGGAGCAGTTCAATCGCTTACTAGTTTATTATTAATAGACTATTTTCCACCATACATCTATTTCACTTTAAGAGGGGTTGGCCTCAGAAAATGCCTGATCGTCGCTTTCCAGTAATCAATATTTGGGCGAGGTTGATAGGCCCACACCCTTTCCCATATGAGTGTAAGGTCATAAGGTCCTTGGGCTTATGAAATTTCCAGGATTGGTTAAAAAAGAAAAAAAATCATTCCCATACCGTATTTGTTGCGTAATGTGTTGAGAATGATATGTTGAAGCAAAAAGGAAAAAATACCCATTATATATATACACACATACACACACACACACATATATATATATATATATATATATATATATATATATATATATATATATATATATATATATATATATATATATATACACGTATGTATAATTATCAGATATACAGTATTATAACGAATATATTTTTTTATGAAATTTCACTCCGAAGGTTTTTATTGGCTTCAACTTAAAAGAGTATTGTTAATAAACATGAACACCCAATTACTCATTTATTTATTAATTATAGGAGATATATTTGATTTAAAACATTTAATAAAATTGGTATATATATAAATATATATACACTATGTATATCTATACAGTATATCTAATGAATCTTTGTCTCTTTCCTCTCTCTCCCTTACTCATTTATTTATTAATGTATTAGTTTCATTTATGGACAGCGTCTCTCCTAATTGGACTCGCTTGCATCCCGCGAAGCAGTGAAGAGGCTATTATGCATAAGCGCACAGGGAACTGGCCAATATGAATATGACTCATCGAGAAGCACGGAAAAGAGCCATCAGATTATGTCTCTAAAACAGGAGAAAACAAACGCCTTTGGGAAGGTATGAATGCACAAGGAATCAGAGGCTTCAGTATCAATCAAAAGGGGATCTGTTAGATCTTGATTTAATCTTAATTTAGGAAGTCATGTCAAAACGAGGTTAATCCTCCTCAGAAGACATGCGTGTCATTTCTGTTGTGTTCGTGTTCCATACTTGGATTCAGCCCGTGAACCAACCGGAAGGCGGGTCTTGAATTTAGTAAGACGCGTATGGAAGTAAGATGCCAGGTGTGAACCTCTGGATACTGCTTAACGAACAGAGATGAAGAGAAACAGTGCGATGACTGAGATTTCGACTATAGCGAGTAGTTTTGTGTCACAACGAAGCCAGTGAATCATGATAAAAGGAAGAATAATCAGTTTTTTTTTTTTTTTTTTAATCTAGCACAATACAACATCATAATAAATGCAACGGATAGAAACTAGCATTGCCAGTGCCTAATTACAGCACTGTTAAGGATTATCTCTCGCTCTGAAATTACCGAGACGACAATGTCTCGTAATTGCCATGGCTTATGAAGAAAAATATTTTGTTTTGGAGATTTTCATGACGTGATTTTTTCTTTCCATGTTGAATTACATGCTTATCGGTTGGTTTTGCAACTGTCTATATGTGAAATTTATTTTCGAAGTTTTTCTTAAATTTCGATTTTTATTCGACACATATAAGGATCCTTACATCCTTACATGTTAATTATAACATTTGTTGGCAAAAGAAATACATGGCTTCGTTTTTTCTCTATTTGCCAAGCGTTAACAATATCCGAAGTATACTGTATCTCTCTTTGCTCTGGTCATTTTGCAAGTGATAAGTCGTTAGGAATTACCACACCCGACCCGGCTTGAAACACACTTGCGTACAAACACAATCTTCAACTTCAAATATGAGGCAAAAAGAAAAACATGAAAAGAACACAATATTACATATGGATAAATCTTAAATAAGATATCAGTTCAGATTAAACAGAAAAATTAATATCCCGGAATAAAATAAATGTTATGCCGTTAATCGGCAGACTGACGACAGTCCGGCATCGTCACCATCTGATGCAGAAGTTGTGATTAGCTAAGCACATGTTTCATAAACATCCTCCAACGAGCACCTTTCACTCCTCCGTTACTCTTCTTCACTACTCAGCAATGAAATATTGGAAATAGTATCATAAAAACATTACCACTATCGGGAAGGCATTAAAACCGATGGAAAATATACTTTAATGCTAAAAAATTACAAAAGCGTCCTTGTTTTCCGTACTTTTACTTATCCCCCTATTTTTACACATTTCAAAACTCGTGAAGGAATCAAAAGATCTCATTTAAAAATTTGTAAGTTAAATTTAAGGCTGAATGGGACCAGCATATGTTTGCATGAGTTGCATGTACAGTATGTACTGATAAATGTAGGTGGTTTATAATTACATTGTTCGCTTATGTGCAATACATCTGCTCCATTTCTGGCGATGTTGTGATGTATGACCTATTTTCCCATCCTTAAGGCAGTCATATGAATGAAACACTTACCTACCTACTTTAAATTAGCACACACATTAATTTACACACACATTTATATATATATATATATATATATATATATATATATATATATATATATATATATATATATATATATATATATATATATATATATATATATATATATATATATATATTTCTTTTAGTGTCAATTTATGGTCGTGGTAAACCGACGCTAGAATAATTATTAGAAGGCACAGAGATCATGCATAAAGAAGCCTAGAGGAACACAGACTTCATCCTCCCTTCTTCAAAGAAACCAAGGGACATCCGTGAGAATCCGAAGGGAGACAGTAGTGACAGAACACTCCTGGACACAACTACCAACGAAATAGCAAATTAAGACTATCGGCCAGTAACGGGTTTCATGCCCTTACCTATCCCCTTTGTTGCAAGCCACGGCATAGAACGCATCGTACGGAGCACCAGGAACGCCCATGCTGCCTGCTCAGATCATCAGCGAAAAAATGATACCCACTGACCAGTAGAAACTCAGCACCCAATGATGTCATGTTTAAAATTCATAAATCCACATGCAGTAATAAAGACCTTGTATATATATTTGTAATCCTGTCCTGAAAACGCCGCCGAGAGGTGGGGAAACGATCTGTCAACTATAAAAAGTCAATGGAAAGAATCATGAATAACTTTTCGTATTACTGAGAAGCTTGCATGATGAGAAAAAGTATAGACTGATTCAAAGTCTTTACAAGAACATAGTATCTGCAAACAATGCTATCAACTTCAATAGAAATATATATATA
>NC_089757.1:10581269-10583769 GCF_040412425.1 Macrobrachium rosenbergii | reverse complement strand
GATGTTTTCTCCACATGGGGTTTGTAAGGAAATTCATACAGAGGATCCTAGGAAACAACTGACTTTATTCGTATGTTATTGTTTGTTGTGTTTTTAGACTGATTGGGCATTATTTCAGCAAAGGCTCTTGGTCATGGAACATCCTGCAAGAGTCCTTCGATGATAGAAATATGATAAAATGGTCATAAATGAATACGAGTTATGTTAATGGCATGATCGTGAAAAAATGGTCAGGTGACTTGAAAAGTTCAATAGGTAGGAGTCAAAAGCCTTTAAACCCTCAGATGCCCGTTGGTAGGAGGAAAAGAGACAGCAGCGAGTCATGGCGAGTCACTGATAGCCTGCAAAGAAAAAAAATTATCGTACGAGAAAAAGGGCGGACAATGAAAAAGTTTACGGGAACATCATATCGTATTCCATTTACTCGATAGTAAAATGCATTGAGCTCACAGTGTTAGGGATCGATGGAGGGAAGAGAAAGCTTTTTATTCTGAGAAAAAGTTGTTTTTTCGCCTTGACAGATGGTAAGACGTGTAGTTGTGCATGTCCCTGGAGGATAACTGTGTACTGTCAGCATATTTGTTAGCTTTTGGCATGTGTATCCCTCCTGTAAGGAGGACTGTAGAATGTAAATGTATAATTATGTTTTTGTTGTATCCCCCGTCAGTAAGGCGTTGAAGTGAAAGTGATAACAGCTTGAAGTGGAAGAGACAGCGATAGTTGAAAGATTCGGTCGTTAGACGTTAGGCAGCAGAACATGGTAAGGAAAAACTTATATTGGAAAAAGAGAGCAACTGTCAAAGTTTCTAACGAATGCTGACGGGCTGTTCGCCGTGCTAAAGAAAATAATCGTCACCAGTGATAAAATAGTAGGCGAGCACGTTTATAAGGTTTTGAGGTCGTAGGTGAGAGAGGTTGGGGATAAGCGTGTGGCGAGAAGAGATGTGGGACTTGGCTTGGGGTTTTTGTTTTGTTTACGATGAACTGGTGTCGTTGCTGTCGTCGGCCCTGCTTCTTGATGAGGTGTAAGTGCAGGTTCTGGTGTCGGTGTTGATGGGTTTGTTTTTGTTTTTGACTATGCAATGCGAGCCAGTTTAGTAAAGCATCGTTTGAATCATGCATGACGTATGATATGGTTCTGGACAGTTGGGCCACATAAAAGTAGTAAATTCTCCTTTCTTGGATTTCTCCAGACACTCCTTGGCTTATTTCTGTTACTGCAGATTGCAGAAACAGTGGTTCTCTGCATCGATCCTGATGGTGACCATGACACTGGCAACGAATGCATCTGAGAGCCCGTGGTGCTTACTTCTAATATATTCGCTGTTGTTTAGATTCAGCTGGTCATGCCAACACGGACTCTTTCTCATTGAGCGTCCCGTAAGAATTTATACTCTGGGTGTGATCCGTGTTAAAATGACATGCGGGCGGAAACGTAGTTACCGGTGGTCGACCGGGTACGCGTTCAAGACAGCGAATCGTGGAATCTCTCAGGTTCATTCCCGGCTCCGTAGGTATAGTATAATTGTGGTAGCGAGTGTTATGCTGTTACTTTGGAGACGCCCGCTGTTAAGGGGACGGCTTAATGTTAAGATAAATTGGCAGTCTTCCCCACAGAGTTTTCATCGTGAGTAAAACTAACACCATTATCTGCAGCAATGTCTTTGTTTTAACTAGTGTTTTATTGTACATTGTACATTGATAATCGCATAAGCAGTTTCCGAATATCCTTTATTGTTTATCCGAATTCCAATTATTCCTAGTCATATGACGAGTTTAGTGGTAATCGGGGTGATTTAATCGTAGCTAACGCTTATAGTTACAACATGCTCATCAGATTAGGCGATGCACATGAGAGATTGAAGGACAATCTGTCCAATCATTGGGCAACGTTCTGATAGGTTAGCTTATGCTATTATTAGGAAACCTTTGTATAAACATTCTGTTTCATTATTGTTTCTGCACTAATGAAAAAATGAAACCGTGAAGAGAATTGTTTCTGCACTAATGAAAAAATGAAACAGTGAAGAGAAAACAGATAACATTTCCTATTATTTTCATAATTTCAAACTTTTCCTTACAAATGAAAATAAAGTTATAAATATAGTAAGAATTGTATTTTGAGTGGTATTAATTAATCTTCATCTTTTTCTCAGTTTGTCTTTATGAAAAATAGTTATGGTATGTTTTTTTTTTTATTCTTACCGGAGTTTGTGTTGCCTGCCAAATCTAACAATTGATTTTATTATCTGTCTTTGTTTCTCTCTCTTCTTCCTAAGATGTTATTTATTATCCACGTACCTTCCCTTTATTTTTACAACTTTCCTTATACGACAATATCCGGTAATTAGGCAGTACTAAAGTTGTTTGCAGCCCCTTCGGCCCCAAGCCTCTGACTTTACCTCCACCCTGCTTCCTTTCTTCAGCCTCGCTGTCCAACCTCTCCAACTACTATTTCATATATAGTATATGTATATATATATATTATACAGACAAATGT
>NC_089757.1:10551269-10576269 GCF_040412425.1 Macrobrachium rosenbergii | reverse complement strand
AGTAGTTAATTGCAGCTACATGCATAAGGCAAGCATTATCCTTTTGAGATGACAAAGCCTTGCACGAACTCACTCTATTTTGTGATGTCCGCCGACAGGCTGCATGAACCAATCATGCTGCCTTCCAAATCTAGGCCACCTGACTCTAAAATTGCGTCCTGAATTAAATCTTAAGTCTTATTATATAGCTCCACTTCTCTGTTAGAAGACGTTTCCAGATATCACTTGGTTCAAATCCTCCATTCCAGATTCATGCGTTTTCATTTCCCGTATTCAGTCGTTTTTCGTCTTCTTATCATTCTAAATGGGATGCGGTGCGTCAGTGGCGTTTAATCTGCATAAATCTCTGTAAGCGGGGGATTTGGAATTTCCGTCTCTCTTCACGTGGGATTACTACCAGAAGTCTAGGTAATTCTTTCAAGTTTTTTATGGCTCTCCTGATGAAAGTAGTGGAGATTTACACTTAAATTTTTCCATTTATATATTTTATTTAATTTCATTAATTTATTTATTCTTTTTTTGTTGCAGATTGGGTCTCCTTCTCTTGGTCTTTTAGATGGTTCTTTTAGGTTTCTTTACGCTCTGGAGATGTGACTATTCAAGTGTTTTACTCACTTTGCAACATCGATCTTTGCTCTTCGTCTTTCAAGAGGCTGGCAGTTTCTAATATAGGCAAGTGTTCCTCAGGTAGACAAGAAATTGGCAAAGGTCTTAACGGGAAGTAAATATATTTTATACAAATTCTTTATTGATGTTTACTTTTTTATTTTTTACAAATCTCTGAATGATTTAATGATTCATTTTTCTGACACATGTAAAACTAAATTACAGCGGCTTAGAAATGCTAAGTATTTTTTTGTTATTCAAATAATATAGATTATAAGTATATATATAGGCTATGTATGATCCAATATTAATAAATTTATTTATTTATTCAATTTATTAATAAGCTGCGTAAGTAGAAGAAATCAAAAGAATGATGAAAAAGTCCGGCACTGAGGATAGAATAAGAAGAAATTTGGAAAGTTACTTCTCTCTCTCTCTCTCTCTCTCTCTCTCTCTCTCTCTCTCTCTCTCTCTCTCTCTCTCTCTCTCTAGTCCTTTGAGGCTGTCTTTCTAGCTTCACAGAAAGAGATGATAAACATGCTAGGAAGGTAACCGTCCATCTATTTTTCCTGTTATGGTGGAACCTACTTATTCTCTTGCTCAGAAAATGTAAAGCGACGTGACCCATGTTTTTTTGGCTGGTATGACATCCGGGCCTTTATATTTTGTTTCCTACGCGATGTGTTTTTTAATCCTTGTGTAAGGGACAGCCCTATTTAGTATTTTTTAAAATTTACTTAGAGTCGGGGCTGGGAAATACGTATGGATTCCGATTTGCAAGGTGCATTTCCACATATTTTGAAGTTCATTGTTTATGTCCGTTTTATCTGGATGAAATTCTCTCTCTCTCTCTCTCTCTCTCTCTCTCTCTCTCTCTCTCTCTCTCTCTCTCTCTCTCTCTCTCTCTTCCCTTTAACTGAAAGGAGGCTGTGCGACGTAGATATAAAAGGAATATTGATTACCAATTTCCTGTATTATCAAAATCTTCATCACCGTTATTCTATATAGACGTTTTATAATCATGGTATAATTGGAACTGGATAGAAATTTCACGTGTAACAAACGCCGGAGGACAACATCATGTCTTTTGTTTGATAATTGAATTATCAATTCGCTGGATAGCATAATGTTGTTCGTGTATTTTTCTACAGTTTGAATGTTCTTTTCTTTTTTCACTGAATTTAAATTGGGTTTCATAACAACAAGAAATGGAGATAATAAACTGTTATTGTTCATCTTACTGTTCCTCCAAGGCAGAAGAAGAACAGTAAAGCAGTTAGAAAATGAGATAAATTTCACTACAAATTACGAAATAGGTTAATGAAGGCGGTAAACTCAAGGGCAATGGCTTAACGAGTGTTTATGCAGCCTGAAGTACAATCTCCAGTAGTTTTCATTTGAAATACCTAACGGTTGAGAAGAAAGTAAACCCACGCATTCCCGTACAAATTTAATGCTTCAGTTAACTGAGGCAGGGTCGGAAAGTCAAAACAATTTATGTGTTAAAAGCACCAATAATTGAAATTTCATTTTTCTCCAACTCTCACCCGCCACTACCAACTTGTATAATTAAACATCATAGGATAATTAACTGTAAAATCCCGAATCACAAGTGCCGTACATCTGAAGCATTTGTTCAAGTTACTACTTTTGGTAATAAGAGATTTAGGCACCCCCGGAGTGCATATACCCGTCTCTTCCAGCCCATATTATTAAACAAAAAAAGGGTGAGAAACTTCAAGGTTATAAAATCTTTCAAATATTTTTAGTGCAGATTCCGGCGTCTCATCTTTTGCAGTCTTGTTTCTCGCGTCTCCATTTATTGAAAGAGATTTTTCTCTTTGTTAATTTTTTCACCCTTAAATTTTCTGTTGAAGTTGAAAATGGAACTATTCGCTTTTTTCCCGGAGCAGACACGTGTGATAGGAAGGTCGAGAGAGAGAGAGAGAGAGAGAGAGAGAGAGAGAGAGAGAGAGAGAGAGAGAGAGAGAGAGAGAGAGAGAGATTATTTTTATATATTCAGCTGACGAACAACTTACAAGGTTTAATAAAGACGTAATATTCTTCTACAAAAGGGAAGATTTTAAGGATAGAAAAGGTCATACTCGATTTTTAAAAGTACGTAATTTCCGTCAAATTATTAAAAGTATAATATATATATATATATATATATATATATATATATATATATATATATATATAAATCTATATATATATATATATATAATTTTAAAGCTTATATCTTATATAGATAATATATATTATATTGTACTAGTCTTGATAGATAAATGGGGTATACTAGGATAATACGTAGCTTACCTTAATTACCACAAAAAAATCTGGACTTTGGGCTTGAGGACAGCTAAAATTACAAACAACAAAATATCAGCTGGGAAGTGATTAGATAAACTCTGGGGTTTAGCTTAATTCATTATATTTACAAAGGAAAACCCATCAGAAGAATGGTAGTGTAATTCTGGGATAATGAGGCTAGAGCAGATGTCAGAGAATTTCCTGGAGGGAGTAGAAGGGGTTTCCCGTTTCAAAGATTGTTGATAACGAAGCAGCGAGGGCCGCTATGCACACGAAGTGACACGCAGACCCACAGTTGGGTATTCCTATCCTGCAGTCGGAACGCTCACTGTTTACTGAACCGACTAGCACTGTAATGAGGGAATCGAGGAATTGCATAGAAGATGCCTAGGCTGAACTCGATTCCAGTGACTCGAACATCAAACGATTACGTTACTCTTCCCGTAAATGCTTTGCAAATTAAACAGCACAAAATACAAAGCAGTACAGGCCTCACTGTAATTATATCGCACTTTGAAAGGAAAGGAACACAGTTGGAGAATAGGGAACGTGGCTGACGAAAAACCTTAAAACCTGGTGCTCTTCCTTTCTTTAGGAGCTGAAGTTCTCTTCTTATGAGGGCCAGCGAGAGGGAGGGCAAGCGAGTTAATTCACATCAAAAGTTACTTTGGATACTGCCCACCATGTTTAGAAAAATAGGCAGGTAAATGGAGCAAGGGACAGAGCTCTGTTCTCCGTGTCCGCGCCGGCAATTCTGAGGGATAGCTCCTCTCTCCAGGGCCCTTTATAGCTTCGGAAGTTATGGCTTTCTCTTCCTAGGTGGCGTTGTGCTCGCTCTGCCCACGTGGAACTGCAGGCAGCATGGTTCCAATTTCAAAATGGCGGAACGCACGTGGTCAGCCCGCCAGCTGTCCTGCCTCGGGCGACGATTAGCTCGGGTCGGGTCCGCACCTGGAATTAAGGGATTCCGACAGCACTTTGGACAAGAAAGGGGTTTAAAGGGGTTTCCCCGCCCCCCAAAGGTAGTGGTGAGAGGTTTTAGGGCGAATTTCCTTACAGTGAATCACAATAAATTTACCTTATTGACTTAGTCCCTTTACTTTAAATTATTGCGGGAAAGGTGGGCGTAGGAGGGGATATTCTTAATAATATATATATATATATATATATATATATATATATATATATATATATATATATATATATATATATATATATTTATATACACACACACACACACACACACACACACACACACACACACACACACACACAACACTCAAACTCACAAAAAAACTCCGAACGCCCCCTTTAAATGAACAAAAATCTGAAGTGTTATAAAAACGGAAAATAATAGGCAAAGTTTTTGTATTATTACGTTTTATTCCATTTAAATATACAACTACCTTCAGTAGTAAAATTACCTCCTCCTTGGGCTATGAATGAAATGAAAATTTGCACACACTTATATAAAATATTTATAAAAAAATAACTCATAAAAAAATTACTCATATACCCCAGAACACCATAGATAACATACAGTAGAGCATATAATCCGAAAAGGCCCACATTACTCAATATACACAGACGGATGTAAGTCACAGTACGGAGTGGGGTATGCTGCAGTGTCCCAAGAAAAAACGTATCAGTTCTTTACCTGATAATGCCTCAATATTTACAGCTGAGTTATGTGCAATAACATCAGACATAAAAATAATTAAAGAAGCCGCATTTAATAATTTTGTTATTTATAACGACTGCAGAGGCGCTATAGAAGCCATTCGAAGTTACTATTGTCGAGCATCTCCCTTTCAGAAATTGCATTCATCTGCCTTTGTGAGCCGTCCATAATCTTCTGTGGAAGGGGTTTATCGGTGGCGTTGTTATATGACATTCAATAGTTTGCTGTCCTTTCCTCGAATTAAAACAGTGGCTATTATTTTTGTCCACGTTGTTTTTAATTCTTATCGTAAATTCTCTCCATGTCTTCTAAACTCTACACTTCTAATGGTATCTAGAAGCAGTGTGGAGTGATGTTACTTTGGTTTATATAATTTTTTTTCCAGATATCGGCTTTTGATATCTACTGCAGTTTTGAAAGACATGCTATGTAACTGAAGCGTTCGTTCATTCCGCTATTAAATATGAACAGGTAAGATAAACTTGCGAAAAATCTGCAGCCTTATGTAACAATAGCCAATGCGTGTATTGTTTCAAATTTTTTGTTATTCAAATTTTTTTTATGCTTTTTAATCATGCAGTTTCCATCTGTCCCATAGAGTAATCATTGTTGATATTTAATGATATTCAGATTATTCGTTGTACTTTGAAATAGAATATGATGAAAATTTGTTGATTTTCCTTTGGACTAAATATCGAAAAAATATGGAATCTTCAATCTGTCTTGCTTTCTTCACCAATTCTTTAGTTTTTACTTCACATTTAGGAATTATTTCAGATTCCACCCCTTCTTGTCTGTTTTTTTTTTTTTACTTTCTTTTAATCTTTCCTATCTTTATCTGCTCTTGTTCCAGTTCTCAACTTTTGTCTTTCGCCCTAAGCCATGTTATTCTTCGTTGTTTCCCTTCGTGAAGAGTGCGCTCGCGAGTGCTCAACGACTATCTTTCATACACTTTTTAATAATTTTTCTGCGTTCTTCCATTTTAAAATTTCTGATATCGTTCCTTCTTTTCCTTCATGGTTTTCTCCACCATTTTAAAAAGAGTTTGCGTTTGTAATTTTTCTTCGTTGTTTTCCCATTCCTTTCATCTTGAAGACTGAAAAAGTTAGTTCATGTAGTGTTACACCCAGCGGCACTTTGCAGACTGTCAGTCATTGCCTTTATTTCAAAGTCTTTTACACTTGATTTGTTTCGATAATTTCCTTCTTTTCTTCCTCATACTCAAACAGTTATACACTTTTACATTTTATATATATATATATATATATATATATATATATATATATATATATATATATATATATATATATATATATATATATATATTTTATATACAGTATATATATATATATACACTGTGAGACACACAACAATTTAATATATATATATATATATATATATATATATATATATAAATATATATAACAAATATAATATATATATATCTTGATATAAGAGCCCATACAAACGCCAAAATGTAGAAAGTAAAGGCTATATTTCAGAAACCAAACTGTCTCTCTCCTCAGGCAAATAATGAATGATCCTGGAGGTTACAGAAAAGAAACTGGCATTTATACCGAAAGGTCCATAGGTTAGTCGTTACATCACTCCAGTTGAAAATTTCTCTTTAATCTTCTTAATCGCTGGTTGGGGGAAGATTTTATATATAATATCTGAATCCCAGGCGCCTCTTGAAAGATTCATGGTACGTCTTTGTTTAATCAAGTCTGATTCTACCATCTGGCATTTGAACTGACAATTGCTGCCATAAATTATACGAGACATATTCCAGTTTATTCTGTGCTTATGGTTATTTATGTGGTTAAAAATAGCTGAGCTCTGTTGTCAGTACCTAACTGAACGGTTATGCTGTATTAATCTCTCGGGGAGTGATTTGCCTGTAAAGCCGATATAAGATTGGTCACAATCAAGACAAGGGATTTCGTAAACTCCTGTGTCTTTGGAAACTGGTTTTTATTGGACGTTAATCAGGGATTTGACTAAGGTATTTGGGTAGGTGAAAGCAAAAGGGTTAGAGTTTCCAAGTGTCTGTGTCAACGTCTTAATCCTATCCAGGTGTGGGATTTTTATTTATTGATGGGGGTCTCTCTGGTCTTGTTTTGTGGGGGCGGTAGAAAACAGTGTTTGCTTTGTGGATCACTTTCTCAGTTATATGGTCAGGGTACTTTAAAGATGACAGCTGCTTACGGAATAGTTCAATTTGTCTATCTTTCCAGGAAATCCGGAAAAATGCAAAAAACAAAAACAACAAAAGAATAAATTGCTGACTATACCAATCCTGATAGAGATGTCATGATAGCTGTAGAAATGGATGTATGACAGAGAGAAAGTTGGTTTTCTGTATATGGTAAATTTGTATTCTTTTGTGTCTCTAATTATTAAAACGTCAAGAAAAGGAAAATAATAACAAGAAAGGAATCAATATCCAGTGGAGATTGTAAAACAAAGTATTGTCCATTTGCTTGAATGAATAAACTCTCTCAGGTTCGAAGGTTTAAACAGAGATGTACCAAATGCTCTGACTACTTGGCAATACTCTTATCTTTTGATGTGTTGTGACGCCAGTTTTAGTAGCTATAATCAATCAGTTATTATCTTTAGATAGGTGTTTTACCCTGGCTTTCTGTAGCAGGTGATCGTTAACGAACAACATTATTAGATCCCCTCTGTCAGTCTGTCTGTCTGTCTCTTCTCTCTCTGTCATATATATATATATATATATATATATAATATATATATATATATATATAAATATATAAGATTGGTATATATATAGATATATATATAAATATATATATATATATATATATTAATATATATATATATATATATATATAGCAAAAGATTAGCTCAAGTTGGTAGAACGTCTTAATCAACCTCAGACTTCATAGAAGTCTATGGGGGTTCAATCTGGTCTTGTTTTGTGACCAGAAAAGAGAGGTGAACACTTTGTGGATTATCCGTTATATGGTCACCCCGGGTATTTTAAAGATAATCAACGGATAGGTTTGCTGAAAGCAAATCCGGGTGTTACAGACTAAATACACACATAAACAAAGCCACTCCAACACCTTCTAAAACATAACAGACACCTTGGTTTTCTGAACTGTAAATTTGCATTCTTTTGTTCTCCTCGCTGCTGGGAGAAAGGGAGCTAATAACAAGAAGGTAACATGTACAAATTGCTAAAACAAAGTCTAAGTCCATTTGTCAATGCAGGGCAGCTCGATCAGAGTTCCACGGTTTAAACCGAAATCCAAGTCCTTCAAAAGAAGGCATCGTTTATCTTTTGATATAATAATGGAAAAAATGCACGTTAAAAACGAAGAAGAAGATATATATACTATATATATATATATATATATATATATATATATATATATATATATATATATATATATATATTAATATGTATACATGTATATATATATGTATATATATACATATAAATAATGTGTATATATATACATATTTAAATGTAGCTAAACTTGTATGTATATAAACTTGTTCTCTATAGAAATCCGAACAGCTTGACCGATTTAGACTAAATTTTGCATGAGGCCCTCATTTGACCCAAGGAAGGTTTTCATGTAGGTTTCAAACCCATACCCACGCCCTCTGGGTTACCTTATTTACTGTGTGTCCCAGCAAAGACCCAGCTTTGGGATAACATTTTGGACTTGTGTGAAACTTGGAGTGTGGGGAACGTAGGTTCATACGCTTTCTCGCTTAGTGTCGGGCCGATTAGCAAGACTGGAATTGTGGCCACACTTAGAAGAATTTTCCAGCATCTCCTTGGAATTCTTTTGTCATGTAAAGTATGTGCACTGTCATTGAAAATGCTTTTCTTTCCTGTGATTAATAATTCTGTCTAGATTTCATTGCTTTAAATAAACATTAATCAAAACCACACAATGTGTTGCTTCCTTTCTAAGGTAAATAATCGACTGTCATTCAGAGTTTTCCCAGGCAATGCTGTGTTGGTCAGCTAGTATATATGCACTGTATATATATATATATATATATATATATTATATATATATATATATATATATATATATATATATATATATATATATACAAACATATATTTGTGAGAATTTTTCTATTCCTTTGTCTTTCTCTCAAGATGGCAAGAGAAACAATTCTAAAAGTTCAAAGATAGCTGAAACCCACGGATAAGTCACTCCAGAATTTTAGCCATGAAGAGAATTAAACGAATAATTTACCGCATTTTTACACATGGTCTCTGAGTTCAACACATTTACTAGAATAGAAAACAATTCTCAGCAAAAGATTAACTTGAATTTTTCTAATCTAACAAAACGAACTTATGCTCCAAGAACACAAAGCCCCCAGCAATCAAGAACACGTTCACGCACGGTTATGTAAACAAACACGAGAACACACACACACACAAAAGGATGTGGTAGTCCCACGGTTAACCTTCGTAAGTTCCACGCACACGGCTAGTGTCGTCACTGCACCTCATAGGTGCACTGCGAGCGTTAATAAAGGGTGTTTGCAGCGTCCCCTCAGCTTCTTGCTACGCTCACCTTTTAGTCCTTTACCATACCTCCTTCCCGGCTTAATTTCTTCTGTATTGCTGTTCAGTCTTTCTAACTGTTACTTCAAAGTGTGACTGTGGGGTTTTCTTTAGATCTTTGTACATCATCTCTATTTTCTGAAGCCCTCTTCTCACTGCTTTAAGCGGCGGAGGGCAGAAAATTCCCAGTATTTCATAAAGCAAATAAAACCGGTTTTTATAAGATGCAGTCTCCTGACCAGTCATCCCAGATGAAAATGTGTACTAACATCTGCTGGGGCCGAAGAAACGGGCGTTGGGTAGGCAGCTTTTCTTTAAAGACTTTGTTGACATTATATATATATATATATATATATATATATATATATATATATATATATATATATATATATATATATATACATATATATACATATATATATATGTATATATAATATATATATATATATATATATATATATATATATATATATATATATATATATATATATATGTGTGTGTGTGTGTGTGTGTGTGTGTGTGTGTGTGTGTGTGTGTGTAATCACATAGAAGAAT
Organism: Macrobrachium rosenbergii; assembly: GCF_040412425.1. Classification (NCBI taxonomy): domain Eukaryota; kingdom Metazoa; phylum Arthropoda; class Malacostraca; order Decapoda; family Palaemonidae; genus Macrobrachium; species Macrobrachium rosenbergii. Next base: position 10,566,547 of record NC_089757.1, on the reverse strand, counting down.
GATGTTTAACCCCAAAAATTCAAGTTCGTGTATTTCTCGTTCATGTACTTTCAACCATTATGCTGAGATATCTGATCACAGAGTGGCACGGAACTACAAGATAAAGAAAATTCTAAATACAGCAAGAAGAAGTGGACGGCAACAGATGGTCCTTAATTGCCATCTTTTCCCCTTTTCCTCTCGACCTATTTTCCTGGGCGTCAAGAACCTCGTGGAAAGATAAGCTACGCTACGCGGCCTGATACGAGGCATCGATTTCACCACAGCCTTTGAGTTGCAACTTCCATTACGACCTGAAGAGGTTGAAGAGAAAATTGCCTCCGATTGCTCGCGCTGGAGCGATTGGCTCCGAAGACCCAATTCGATTTCGCGATGGAACGTAACTGCAAGGAAAAGGAGCCGAGAAGATTCTGTTCCTCACGAATATCTTTGGTGGATGCTGCTGCGTGATAAGGAATTTTAGGAGGGTTTATTTTTATCTCGTGGTTTACCAGTTTCACAGCGGTTCTTCCTTTTCAATGAGACTGCAGTTAGCAAGTTATGGCGGGATGTTTACAACCAAACATTGGATCAATTCTCTTAAATCCTTAATGTAATATATATATATATATATATATATATATATATATATATATATATATATATATATATAAATATAATATATATATCATATATATCTATATATATAATAATATGTATGTATGTATATATGTGTGTATATATATATATATATATATATATATATATATATATATATATATATATATATATATATATATATATATACTGTATATTATATTTATAAATTTATACATATCAAAGTTGGTAACATCTTTGTCTCAGCAGAGAATTTTAGAGGAAATTTCCGACATACATTCTTTAAGAAATATCTGAGGAAAAGATAACAGTATTTCCGAGTATTTGCCCAGACAATAAATATTTCTTAAACCTTCCCCCCCCCCAACCCAAAAAAATAGCCTGATAGATATAGATCCTTAAATGATATACATAATATCTTATTTATATTGCGTCTGTATTTTTCTGTCACTTCCTTAGTGAAAAGTTCCATGAAGTCGAAATTTTTCCGAGTTTTGCATAACATTGCTTGGATAGAATATACGAAAAAGGTAAGAAATCACGATAAAAAGGAGCAAAAAATAAAACGTCGGCGCCCTGGCTGTAGGCAGTAATAAAAAGCATACCTGTGCCTCGCAAATCGCCTACAGCTTGTAAGGGAAAAATTAATACTAGGTTTAGTATGATTGACAAAAAAATGCCAAAGAAAAATTAGATCCGTTTCGAGAAGCAGGGCAAGGCTACAGAAAAACCACGTGAAAATATAAAATAGAACATATTGCAGTTGAGAGAGAGAGAGAGAGAGAGAGAGAGAGAGAGAGAGAGAGAGAGAGAGAGAGAGAGAGAGAGAGAGAGAGATCACTGTTAGCATGAAACGAAAGGGTGCTTGCGTATACTAATAATAATAAGGAAATGCTGTGTGCTGGAAGATGAGGTGAGGTGCTTGATGTATATATATATATATATATATATATATATATATATATATATATATATATATATATATATATATATATATATATATACATGTGTATATATATATATATATATACTAATATATACATCCATTAAACATCCTCATGTTACATCCTCACGCAGCCGTATACGCAGGCGGGAGGAAGCACAGGTCCGGTGATAAGGAAATCTATTGCATTGATTGAGGGCCCAGACCTCTGGTTAGATTTAGTGGTAAGGAGGGACTTTATGAACATTTAGTTTCCATGAGTGCTGTTCAGTGTTTCCCAACTTTTCTACACTGAGGCAAACGTTCCATACGTTTCGCAGCAATTGGCCCTTGAGTGATCAGACCTCCTACACGTACCAACATTCATCTGGTAGTGAATCTGTTCTTTAAAAGAAACTAAAATTTATTTGATAATACTTTCTCTGAATTCTCATAAGTATGCTAGACTTTCTGTCAGAAACATTATTCTTTCCATTTCAGAAACATTATTATTTATATATTTCTCGATTATAAAATTTATATATTTATATTTATATATATATATATATATATATATATATATATATATATATATATATATATATATATATATATATATATATATATATATATATATATATATATATATATATATATATATATATATATATATATATGTATATATTATCTAAAATATATATATATATATATATATATGTTGTGGATAGTCTTTGTTGTAATAGTCTTTGTAAGTTCCAGCACAGGATCCTGGAAACAACTGACTATTCGCATGTTGTTTGATTTTTAGACTGATATGGCAGTATGCCATCCTAGTCATTCGATGATATGTGTGTGATAAAATGGTCATGAAAGAGTACGAGTTATACTACTTGTACGAAAGTAATAAAAATTTTCAGGTGAATTGAAAACTTCAACAGGTAGGGTTCAAAAGCCTTTGAACCCTCAGATGGCCGTTAGTAGGATGAATAGAGACGTATCAGAGTGTCCCGGCCTGCAAGGAAAAACAGAGAAGGAAATTATTATACGAGAAAAAGAAAGGGGGGTGAAAAAGTCTTCGGGGCTATCATATCGTCTTTCTATTACTAGAGACCGCGACGATTTTAAAATTCATTGATCTTACAGGGGGAGTGGTCGATGGATGAAAGACAAACCTAGTGTTTGTTCCGCCCCGACAGAAGGGAAGATGTGTAGTTGTGTATGTCCCTGGAGGATAACTGTGTGCTGTCAGTATATTTATTAGCTTTTGGCCTGCGTTTGCCCCTTCTAAGGAGGACTGTAGAGTGTAAGTGAATAACTATGTTTTCGTTGCTTAACCCCCCCCCCCTCCCCAACTCTTTCAGTGAGACAATAAAGTTAAAGTTGTAACAGCTTAAAGTGGAGGACAGAGCGATAGTTGAAATATTAGGTCGTTAGACGTTAGGCGACCGAACAGGTTAGGTAAAAACTCTCGTTAGAGAAAGAGACCAAGTGTCAGTCAAAGTTACTAAAGTGCTGTTCACCCTGAGAATCTTCGAAGCCGATTGTAATGTACTAAAGAAAATGACTTCACTAGTGATAAAATAGTAGATATAGTCTCTCAAAATTTGGAGAGATATGTGTTTTTTCCTTCATGTAAACCACAAAATTGCAACAGATAAATATTGAGATAGCCATGAAGAACTTTAATATTGTCAGTTTTCCGTAGTCAGGTCCAGGAGTGGATATGAGAAAAGGAGCTACTAAGGGATTTAGAGCCGATGAAACACGGTTTTTCGGCAACATCTCTTTATCAAGCATTGGATAAAGGTGAAAGTTGGCAAGGGCATATTTTATAACCCCCACCTGATCTTTGCAAGTATTATTTAGTACCTAAGTTTGATAGTTTTGATATTTATAGAGTAAAATGAAGTAGCCGATGCCGGAACCGAGAAAATCAATTTGTGATGTAAAAAGAATATGACGTCATGAGGCTACGCCCATCCACCATGTAGGCGGTAAATGGATATGCTTATACAGTCTAGGCTTCAACAAATTCGAAAATGGCCAGCAGGATATGGAATTAATCCTGTGGTTGCAAGACTGCATTTTGTGCTACGGTTTTCCACTTTGTATACAAGCGAGAAGACCCGTGACAAGGTTTACTATGTACATCTAAAACATATTTATTAAAACAATGATTACAACGATGTGTTCCTCAGTTTATTAAAACACAATGATTATAACGATATGTTCCTCAGTTTATTATAAAACAATGATTATAACGATATGTTCCTCAGTTTATTGAAACACAATGATTATAACGAAATGTTCCTCAGTTTATTAAAACACAATGACTAAAACAATATGTTCCTCATTAAAACTGATTTCAGTGTATTTTCCTTTCCATGCATATCAGTATAAATCGTGTTACATTTGATTGATATCAAGTAGGTAAATAATAGCTTGCCCTCAAAATCTTGACACCTACCATTACCTTTTATTTGCAACGAGTATACGAGCGCTGTTTAGGATGCTGTATGATATACATAAAAAAACGAAGTAAAACAGCATTGGGTTACATTAACTTAATATAACAATGGTGTTGACCTTTACACCTCTAACAGTTGAGGGAAATGCGGTATCATTGCTTTACATTTGAATTCTACTTCTAGTGACCGCAACTGACTTGCTGCAAATAGAAGGCTGTAGTGTCGAAACCTGAGGTAAAACAAAACGGATTGTGTTTTTGTATTTCCGCCCTGAATAGATGTAGATCTAACAAATGAGCTATAGACTGGTTCATTATATGGATGAATTACATAAATTGGATTATTTGTCAAATAGAAACAATACGAATGTCAAGAAAATGTAAGAATTCCAAGATAACAACTTAGTCCCAACAACTGCTGTGGAAGTTGCGATGAAACCACAACAAAATAATAATAATAATAATAATAATAATAATAATAATAATAATAATAATAATAATAATAATAAAATGAGAATGATATTGCAATCAAGGGGACAGTGACAAATCCTGCTCTCCATCATTGATATCGCTGAAGCCTAGGATGGGTAGTAATACCAGTTGGTGAGTACGTCATCGGTAAGTGGGCAGAGCCACAGTGAAGAGACGTTCGCCCCACATGTAAACTTCTCTTCACTGTGGGTGGAACTTCACGGCGTCATAGGTTAACGTCACTATTGTGTTCAAAACCCTTACCTGCGATTTTGATGGCTCTGGCATAGGAAAAACACTTTTACTCTGATAAGTATCAGAACTATTGAACTGAGGTAGTAAATAATACATGCAAAAATTAGACAGGGTTATAAAATATTCATTTGCCAACTTTTACTTTTATCCGATGCTTTGAGAGAGAGGGGTTGCCGAAAAACCGTGTTTCATCGTCTCTGAATCCCTTAGTAGGTGAGCGCGTTTAGGTTTTGGTAGTCGTGTGGTGAGAAGAGATGTGGGGGTTTGCTATCTTTTTTACGAGGGACTAGTGCTGCGGTTGTTGTCGGATGTGTTTCTTGATAAGGTGCCAATTGCCGGTCTGCAGGTGCAGGTTCTTATGTCACCCATTATGAATTTATCCTTGCTTTTAACTGTGCATTGCGAGTCAAATCAACCTGCATCACTAGAACATGCACGATTTATGATATGGTTCTGAACAGTTGAGCCACTTTGAAATAGTAAATTCTCCTTTCTTGAATTTCTCCAGATACTCCTTAGCTCATTTCTCTTACTGCAGATTGCAGAAATAATTAGTCCTCTGCAACGATCCTGCTGGTGCTATAACCCTGGCAATGGAAGCACCTGAGGGGCTGTGGTGCTTACTCCTAATTTATTCGCTTTTGGTTTGACTGAGTACGGGCTGTTACTCATAGAGCAGCTGGTAAGAATTTATACGCCAGATCTGACCCATTTTGATATGACATGATGATGGAAACAGTTACAGGTGGTCGACCTGGTACGCGGTCGAGATCGACTAACAAGTAATGCGCATACTATGATTAAGAAACCATTTATTAGCAGTCCATTCAATTATTGTTGCTACACTATTTAAAAATGAAAGCATGAAGCTCATAATACCCCCTCTCTTTGTTTATCCCTGTTCTCATTCAGATATTATCAGTTATGTATGTTCCTTCCTATTATTTTTTAGGAGTTTCCTTGCACGTCAACATCCCGTAACTAGGCATTACTAAAGGGTGTTTGCAGTGTCCTTTCGGCCCCTAGCTGCACCCACTTTCTTGCCTTTTACTTTATCTCCATTCCCTCTTCCTTTCTTCAGTCTTGCTGCCCAACGTCTCTGACTATTAGTTCTTAGTGAAACTGTGGGTTTTTCTCCAAGTTCCACCTTTAGATCCTTGTACAGAATTCTTCTTTATTTTGTAAATCTCTTTATCTTGCTGTCCAACCACTCCAACTCACTCAATTCACTGCCTTGGGCGCTGAGTGACTGAGAGTACCCTAGCCTAAATTTCGTAAAATCAAATCAAATACCCGGTTACTGATTTCTCACTAAGAACGAAATCTAGTTAGATTATTAAATAACATAAAAAAATTTCCGGTTATAGAGTATAAGTTTCGATGTACGAAATATTTTGAAATCCGACGAAATGAATTGAAATGTTGCGTAGTGAATTTGCACAGCATGACCACATCGTCCAATAAACATCGTTGAATTTTCGTCCCTTGCGAAGGAAAGGTCCTTCTAGTATTGATAATAATTGGACAATGTGGACGAGTTCCCAGGATTATGCAGAATTCAGCAGATAAAAGACTAATTATATATTTATATATATATATATATATTATATATATATAACTTTTTTATCACATCACCATGTTTCACAATGCTACAAACGTCCCTTAATGTCCAATCCATCGTCCAATTAACATCGTTGAATTTTTCGTCCCTTTGAAGGAAAGGTCCTTCTAGTATTGATAATAATTGGACAATGTGACGAGTTACCAGGGTGACACCTTTACCCACACGGCCAACAAGTGAGGTATAAGTTGATATCGGCTCCCACCTACAAAAAGTAAGTATACCTTAGTTTTATAGCCGATTAACAGCTCTATAGGGCTGGCCGAAGGGAGACTTTTTTACGTGCCTAGAACCAATTGGTTACTTAGCAACGGGACCTACAGCTTATTGTGGAATCCGAACCAATTATAGCGAGAAATTAATTTCTACTCAGAAATACATTCTCTAACTCTTCATTAGCCGGCCGCGGGAATTGAACTCCGGCCCATCGAGTGGCAGTCTGAAGCTCAACTGATTCGGCCAACAAGGGGCTACTCCCACCTACAAATCCCCGTCGAACTCAGGTATTTGTATTTAGAGTCGATACCAACCCACCTCTGCCATGCTGACCATGTAGTGCGTTTGTCGCACGCAGCCATATTATGACTTTTTATCACATCACCATGATTCATATACAAGCATTAAGCTGCAAACGTCCTTTAATATCCAATTCACTCCCACCTATAAGTACCTGAGTTCGACGGGGATTTGTATGAGGGAGCCGATATCAACTTATACCTCACTTGTTGGCCGTGTGGGTAAAGGCGTCACTGTATTCCTGAGTTCTTGTCTTTTGTTGGTTCGAGCCCACGGGACGACGAACTTATTATCAACTAAAAATTCCCCTTAGGTAACATATATGTAAATATATTATTTCCGAGGTAGAGTGAATATATATATATATATATATATATATATATATATATATATATATATATATATATATATATATATATATATATATATATATATATATATATATATATAAAATAAAAAAGAAGAAAGAAAGTGGTCTAGGTAATGGGAAATCAGTAACAGGATATTTGATTTGGTTTTACGAAATTTAGGCTAGGGTACTCTCAGCCACTCTGTGCCCAAGACAGTGAACTGAGTGAGTTAGAGTAGTTGGACAGCAAGATAAAGAGATTTACAAAATAAAGTATATATATTATTCTTCTTGTCTCGAACACGCATGACCTCATTGGGTAAATTAAACCAGACCTTTCATCTAGTTTAATTTTATTTAACCAGAACGACAAGGGAGACATCTTTAAACGTCATTTTTAATTCATTCGATACGTAAAACTAGATTTTTTTTTATCTGGGTCAGCACTATTTCGCAAACCAAAAACTTGTATCTTACATCTGGGATTTTTCTGTGCCATCCGATGGATTAAAACAGTCTTTGATCTTCTAAATGAATTGCATGAGAACTCCTTACGTCATTCAGTATGTTAATTCATTTCGTAAACCAGATTGTATATTTTATGCCTGGTAATTATTTTACGTTATTTGATAAATATTTTCATTTAAATCCAAAGATCAGTAGAAAGTGGATCCCAATGCTCTTGTCAGCCCAAGGCCCCCAAAAAACAATAATTAAATTTTTAAAAATGAAAGAAAAATATCTAGGCTTCATTTTTGAAGCAGAAATGAAAGGTTTCAAAGTCATATAGAAGTATCCGTAGGGAAAGTAAAAATGAAATTATTTCAACGGTCGAATAATTTCCGTTAGTTATATAAAAAATAGGCTCCAGTTACTTGATTTAATGAAGCAACGATAAAATTCAGTTCTGAAAGATGAGATGTTTAGTTGTTATTCTTGATTTTGTCCGTCGTTGTCTGTCGGCCTTTTCATTCTGTTTACGAAATCACCAACAATACTGAATGTAAAAAAGGGAAAAAGAAACGATAACATGAAAATTATAACAAAAATCGTGAAAGTCAAAATTATTACTATGTTATGTAAAGTCTTCACCTGTACCGTTTATTCAGCTATATTTTAACTACAGCATAGTTGTGTGTGTGTGTGAGAGAGAGAGAGAGAGAGAGAGAGAGAGAGAGAGAGAGAGAGAGAGAGAGAGAGAGAGAGAGAGAGAGAGAGTTTTGTGGTTGGCTTTAGGTCGATGCCGTATCGGAATTTATTTTCATCTTATAAAGTGCTTCTGCTGATCAGTTTTGGCCAAGACTCATTTGTCGTTCTTTTACTTCTCTTTTATTCTCTCATCCTCATTCCTAAATGATACCTTTTTTTGCTAGGATATTTTCGTTATTATTATTATTATTATTATTATTATTATTATTATTATTATTATTATTATTATTATTATAATTTTTGGTCTATCACAGTCATCCTATTTCGACTGGGTGGTTTTTATAGTGTGGGGTTCCGGGTTGCATCCTACCTCCTTAGGAGTCCACTTTTCTCACTGTGTGCGCTGTTTCTAGTAGCACACTTTTCTGCTTGAGTCCTGGAACTACTTCGGCATCTAGTTTTTCCAGACTCGTTTTCAGGGATCTTGGGATCGTGCCTAGTGTTCCTATGATATGGGTACAATTTCCAGTGGCATATCCCATATCCTTCTCTTGATTTTGTCAATCAACGTCACGTCTGGTCTGTTGGCACGTATCACCCTATCTGTTCTGATACCATAGTCTCAGAGGATCTTTGCCTGATCGTTTTCTATCAGTCCCTCAGGTTGTGTTCGTACCACTTATTACTGCAAGCTAACTGGTGTTTCTTGCACAGGCTCTAGTGGAGGGCTTTTGCCACTGAATCATGCTTCATTTTGCACTGGTTTAGTGCAAGCGCCGGACATTCGCTTGCTATGTGGTTTATGGTCCCGTCTTTCATATTGCTCTTCTTGCATATGGGTGAGATGTTATTTCCATCTATTGTTCTTTGGACATATCTGGTTCTTAGGGCCTGATCTTGTGCCGCTGTTAGCATTCCTTCTGTTTCCTTCTTGAGTTCTCCCCTCTGTAGCCATTGCCATGTTTTATCGATGACCAGTTCTTTTGTCCGTCTCATGTACTGTCCGTGCATTGGTTTCTTTTGCCATTCCTTTCTTCTGTTTTTCATTCTCCTGTGTCTCTATATTTCTGTCTCTTCGTCTACTTTTATCAGTCTCTCTTCCCATGCACTCCTTAGTCACTTGTCTTCGCTGGTTTTTAGATATTGCCCCAGTGCTCTACTCTCGATGTTGACGCAGTCCTCTTTGCTTAGTAGCCCTCTCCCCACTTCCTTTCGTGTTATGTATAGTCTGTCTGTATTTGCTCATGGGTGTAGTGCTTTGTGTATTGTCATGTGTTTTATAGTTTTCTGGTCTATGCTGCGGAGTTCAGCCTTGCTCCACTCCACTAATCCTGCGCTGTATCTGATTACTGGTACTGCCCATGTGTTTATGGCTTTCGTCATGTTTCCAGCGTTGAGTTTTGACTTGAGTATCGCCTTAAGTCTCTGCATATATTCTTTCCTGATCGTGTCCTACATCTTGTCTCTTCTATGTGTTTGATGGCATTCCCGTTTGGTATGCGGGAATCAGGTGAATTCTTTATTAATGTGGATTTCATTCTTTTATAATGATATTGGCGATGACAATTATAATAATTACGGTAACTCACATGAATACTAACTACTAACTAATAATAACTACTACTAACTAATAATAATAATAATAATAATAATAATAATAATGATTTTAGTTTTATTCTTATTAATGCATGTTTTATTTTTAAATAATAATCATGACGCTGGCGGTTATGTTAATACCAAATCCCCTTTGAATAAGAAACAACAATGATAATGATTATGGTGATGATAGTAATTATATCACTTTCTTATCTATTGACGATTCCAAAATAGCAGATTCGTATTTATGCGGTTTCTTTGTCTTGTGCAGACATTAATTCTTTTGCGAAAAATTTTTGTTGATGAATTGTGAAAATAAATGTTTAGGTACAGTGTAAAAAGTTTAACATACGTATATTTATCTGTCTGGTAAATAAATTTTTTTATATTTTGAATACTTTTACCTAAACGTAATTTTCCTCTGCCTTCGTTTGTATAAATATGATTTATTTATACATGATAACGTTCATGTAAATAAAAAAATTTACTTATAAAGATAATTTTTATAGATGATAATCATATTTAATAACGATGCTGTATTATTTTTTTTTTTTTTTTTTGCAGAAGCATTTCAAACTCACACCTTCCCGAGAATTCTCGGTAATTGCCTTTTCTTCTCCTGCCTCCTCTTCTCTCCATCTGCACGCTGAGGATTCAGGGGCCTTCCCATCGGTTTCCGATTTTGGGATTTATTGACCGTAAAAAAGAAGCTCTACTAGTACCCGCTCTCTCTCTCTCTCTCTCTCTCTCTCTCTCTCTCTCTCTCTCTCTCTCTCTCAGGCTCAGACTTCTACATTACTTCACCATTACGAAAGACGTTTCTTAAGACAAAAATGATTCCGTACTTTTTTGCTTTAAGATCTGATTAATTGAGAAGAGAAAAGCTCAAGAAATGAGTCGTTTTCATAAAAAAATTGTCGCATTAGGTGTTGACTTATGGTGTAATGGAATATATTCTCTCTCTCTCTCTCTCTCTCTCTCTCTCTCTCTCTCTCTCTCTCACGCACACACACACATTTCTACATTATTTTACTATCACGAAAGATACTTTTTAATACATTAAATGAGCCCTTTGCTTCTAGATCTGAAATGGTGATTAATTAAGAAGAGAAAAAAAAACAAAATTAAGCTTTTCCATACAGTTCTTGGCATTAGTTGGTGCCCTATATTATAATTGAAAATATTCTCTCTCTCTCTCTCTCTCTCTCTCTCTCTCTCTCTCTCTCTCTCTCTCTCTCTCAAAAGCCTTGGGTTCCAATTCTTGACGAAAATAAAACAATTATGGAACGTTTTCTTAAACCCGTTACTGTTTCTCTGTCGACTAAACTGTGAGTTACGAACCGAATAGTGGAAGGGAGAAAAAGTATAACGGATGGGTTGCCCTGTGCCCCGTCCAAACATACACCAGCATACAATAAAAATAGGGAAGCCTCTCCTAGGTAGTTCTCGGTCTCACCAATTAATCAGACATTTTCTCTTTGTCTCCTTGTCATTGAGTCTGTCTGTCTGTTGGTCTCAATGCCCTGCAAACCTTTCTTTGAAAAGAAAAATACAGACCTGTTTTTATAATCAGCCCTCCCTTTTCTACCTTCCTGTGAACTAATGAGAAAACTTAGACATTCCTCCAGTCGTCTAATTATACTCTAGGCATATCCCTCTGGGACCTTCTCCTTGTCTAATTAACACCATTTGTCATTTCTCTTTGAGACATTCACAACCTCCTCCTGGTGGGCCCATTTTTCTTTGCCTGAAAAACTTTCCCTAGCAACGTTCAGGGTAGAAAACTTTTGTTGAGTCTGGTTATCAAATAGGTTTCTTTGTCGAGGGGACTGAAGCATATATATATATATATATATATATATATATATATATATATATATATATATATATATATATATATATATATATATATATACATATATATATATATGGTGTACGTATATGTATGTATGGTCAGACTTTAATACTGTCTCACTACGAATATAATAAAATCATATCGAGTTCTTCCCTTTGATTAAGATAAATACAATTATAATTTGATTTTTAAAAGTATTAATTACCCCAAGAGGGTCAAATCTTAATATGGATACGGTATAGGAATGTAAAACAGAAGTTCAGTGCTATATTATGACTTAGGTGTAATATTAGGAATTTTCCTGCCCTCCCTTGTACTTGCTTGAAAATTGTACTGTTACTCAATATTTTGGTACTTCTGTTTCATCTCCCCTCTGAGGAGAAACTTAGTTTTGCTCTCGTAACTTGTTTATACGCGGTTGTATGTATGTGAGTGTATATTTGTATTTAAATTCGTAAACAAACAAAAAAGAAAACAGAATAATTTCAGATATATATAACAGAGTTTAAATCATCTGCCTTCAGTAGTGTATGAAATCCATAGAATAGCCAATATACTTCAGTGAAGAATGACTTGCAATAAATTTCAGATAGGCGTCCTGTGCTTGAGACTTTCTGGTAATGTACAGATAGTAGTAAAAGCCGTTGCTTAGCAAGCAAATCGTCTGTGAAACTTTATTTACGCAGAGAAATCTGGAACATCGTGTGCTCCATCATAGCGAACCGTATATTACTGCAGATATAACGATGTCTTATTGATTTGGCAAACTTCAAAGCTAAGGAAATATTGCAGGTAACTGCACAATGGCGCTGTCATTATTGACATAGTCACGAAATCTTACTGTAGTCTAGGATGCCATTATCTTTTCGATTTGTTAAAGCTTTTGTTTATTGTATGATTTTTTGTCGACGCTCTCCAGTTATGTATGGAAGACATATGTTGGCTGGATAGTTCTAAATTCATGAGAAAGACCACTTTATATTCAACTTTGCTTTTACCGATGCTTCTCAGTTGTTGGTGCATCTCTGTGATGGTGAACTTTAAGAAAGCAGATTACCACAGGGAAAAATAAAAAAAAAAGCAAAATCACGAAACCGATTAGAATACATATAATTTTTAAAAATTTTCTTTGTAGTACTTTTGCATACACATAAACACACACACACACAATATATATATATATATATATATATATATATATATATATATATATATATATATATATATATATATATATATATATATATATATGTATGTATATATATATGTATATGTGTGTATATATATACACATATATAATGTATATATACATTTATGTATGCATATATATATGTATGTATGTATATGTGCATATATGTGCAGACACCGAATTACAATAAAATCTGTAACATATGTGTGTATGTATGAGTCCGTCTTTCTTTGACATCTTGAACTATCTCCACCAACTGCGCGATTAACGATAAAACTTCAGGTCATTAGTCATCTCATTATTCCGTAGAATCGTTTCCCGAGATCTCAGTCTCTAATGAACATCATTTGTCATTTCTCCGGAGACTCTTCGCGAGATTTGTCTCTTTTAGTACTTCTCTTGACGATGCTCAGCCAGTAACGGGGTTCACGTTCTTTGTTTTTCACTGAATGATTTTATTTTGGGGGTACCGTGTTAATGAAGTAATTGCCATTTGTTTCTATGTAGTAATGCTTTAGTTTTGGTTTTTATTTTTAATCTTTAGAAAATCTACTGGCCACATTATCTGAAACAGATAAAGAAAACGACCCCCAAATACCTAAAATCCTAAAATTTTCAATAATTAATGAAAACTGAATGAAAAGATTTTCCACGCCTTCATTCGATTCCATATTAGGACGAATCAAACCTGTCCAATGTTTTGAAGTGTTGCTGTCAATTGCTTCTTACGGGAGCGCTGGGTCTGATGCGAAAGGCGAGTTTCTACCTCCATTTCCGTTCTTAGATTTCATAGTTTTCAGTAGATAGTGAAAAATTAATAATTATAATTGAGATACTATATAATATATATATATATATATATATATATATATATATATATATATATATATATATATATATATATATATATATATATATATATATATATATATATATATATCCCTGAGTCCGGTTGGGAGAGTTAATTTGAATTTTGAATGAAGTTTTGCCTTACAGGCCAACTCCTAGAGCTTAGAACATAAGCAAAAATGTAATTACTAAGGTGACTTACCTTGATATTACATGTATTTAACAGAGAATGGAAAGGTCGCCTTTCAAACCAGTCAGATAACTTTAAATTGAGTTTATTTACAAGCTGAGTAATCAGAAAATTAATATGAAATGGCTGACTGAGCAGCAAACAAAGCACATGCAACGTGCAATAAAAGTAAGACTATATGTAGCAAATAAATAAATCTGAGAACGGTTACAGCCCTGAAAGAGTTGGACACGCAAATGAAAACCACTGCTGTTGAGACTGGCTGATAAATAATAATTAATGGTGATTTTAGCACAAATAGAATGCAGAGGGGGTGGGGTGGTCACGTGCCCCTGGGCCTCTGGTGGTCAGAAGAGTCTTGCGTGTAGCAAGATGGTAGTTAAACGTCTAGGGCAATCTGGTTCACAAGGGCAGGGGCAGAAAACTTGAAGAGCCAGATAACAGGATTCTGGAAAAGAATTCCAGGCTAGCATTCAGACACATAGACTTTCTCTCACGTGAAATTACTTATTCACGATGGAGGAAATTATCAATTAGATTTAATTAGCACATGGTAACACTATGGTGGGAATGCTCTAATTATTATCACAGAACAAGCTTAATTCAAGCTTGGAACAAGCCATGAGGGCAAATGTGCATGCTGGGGTGTGGGAAACAAAGGGACTTTGTTTTGGGAGGATGAAAAGTTGGAAACACTGAAAACTGAGAGAAATTCACGAGAAGGAAAAGAGCACTGCCATTACTTGCAACTTCAAGACGTACCTTATTGCATCTGTGCATGGAGCTCACTTGCAAAAGATGAATTCCAGGCGCAGAAGCCCTGACACGTGGCCAGTAGTAAGAGGGAAGAACAGCACCAGCTTAGTGTTGTTAAGCTTCAGAGACCTTGCGCTATAGAGGCCTAGAGCCGAGTGAGTACAAGAGAGGTCACTGGGGCATCCCATTCGATTTCTAGGGATGGGCTCAGGACGTCGGTAGATTTGGAAGAAGCAATAACAACCAGTATGAAGGTCAAAGGGAAATAGGTCTTATAGTTAAGACTAACTAAGGGTCAGCTTAGCAGACCAATTACTGTCTTTATTGGCCTTTCATCCCTAACAGCTTTCTGTTCCCCCTAAAATATATGATACTGGGGTTAGGAAGCCTACATCTGTCCCCCACTAGTGGGGTCTTCTCCAGCCGCCATGAAATTTGATTTCCTAGCTAACGGACTGGAGGGGCTAAATACGAATTATCTAAATATATGAATAAT
>NC_089757.1:10493769-10548769 GCF_040412425.1 Macrobrachium rosenbergii | reverse complement strand
GCTCTCTTTTGAGAGAATGGCGATGACGTAAAAAAATTTATTAAAAAAGGAGGAAACTATCACTGACCAAACCAGTCTAGGCAAGGGTTTGTTTGTTATTAAAGAAGAGGGAATACTTTCCTCAGCCAGTATTACCTCTTGTTTCCCTTCTAAAGCTTCTCTTTGCTAGTGTTTCCCCTTCTGCTTTACCGAAAGCCTCCCCATCAACCATCCATTAGTATGACCTGCATTAGCCAATGTTTAACGTAAGAGTTCAAGTCAGCCATTGCTGCTCCCACCTCCCGTCCAGTTTTTCTCCTTGTCTCCTGTCTAATGACCCCAAATCAGTTATTACTGTTGCCTCTTTTAGCCAGTTTTTCTGCTTCTTACCAGTCAGGAGCCTACCCAGCAACTTTTAGTAAGACCTTAGCCATCCAGTCTCAAAAACCTCTCTCGATCCTTTCCAACAGCCAGTATCAGGGCCTTCCTGTACCAGGATGTAATCGTCTCAGTATGCCCTACATAGGCACTCCACTCTATTTTTCTCTTATTTCTTCATTATACTTCATAATTCCCTCACTGGCCTCCAGATCTTGTTCCACTTATTTCATCTCCAGTGCTTCTAACATTTTCTGCGCGCCATGTTTACAAGTGCCTTTTATTTCCTGTCCCACTCTTCTTCTTCTATAATTTAGCCTCCTGCTCACCATTACCCTCCCCGCCTTTAATTGTAGTAAATCCCCTTCCCTGTGAACAGCGCAACTTCCTCGTCTTCTGTCATTGCCTATTTCCCTAGCCTCGTATTCGTCCATTTAGAATAATGCAAAAAATAAATTTTCCCCATCTGATTTCCCCAGGGAGCGTTGAATTAGATTAAAACGGCACTAAAGTTAGAGATAAAAGCAGAGGGAGAAACGGAATGCATGCCTTTTTAAAGATATGTATAGTACGTTGTTCTCTTTGGGAATACGTAATGCTATAGAAGAAATACATGCAAGCTTAAAGTAACTGAGGGTTGATAATACTCTTTAATATAACGGGAATAAAAATGGAAATTCACCCTACATTCCGGATGATTACTTCCATTGATAGTATCCTTTTCAGACGAAGGATCTTTTAATTTTTAAATTTTTAGTGAAGAAATATGTAAGAGTAATATCAAATAAATATATAATAATGATAAAGTTCCTTCTGTTCTGAAACATGGCATTTCTAGTTTGTCTAGAATTTCCCCATAATAGAAGGGTTAGAATTGTATATTTTTACAGTAAAATAGCTGACTTGATGAAGTACCGATACGATCCAAAGGGAAAACTGACTGAATCTGAACCTGAGGTACAGTTGAAAGTAGCCAGAAAAGCTTTGCCCACAGTTCTGCTTGCTTACTATGCTCTCTTCCCTCTTTGTATCCGCCGGGTGACACTATTCCGCAGAGACTGTATGGAGCCTACACATTCGAGCATCAACCAGTCTATCCAGTCTTTCATGTGGAGTTCTCTTCCTTCCTCGAGTTCCTCGTTGGAGGGGTGGGTAGAGCTGTCGCCTAGCACGCTGTTGGCCCAGCGTTCGACTCTCCTACCGGCTAATGAAGAATAAGAGGAATTTATTTCTGGTGATAGAAATTCATTTCTCGTCGTAATGTGGTTCGGATCCCACAATAAGCTGTTGGTTCTTAGCCACGTAAAATAAATCTAATCCTTCGGGCCAGCCCTAGGAGAGCTGTTAATCAGCTCAGTGGTCTGGTTAAACTAAGATATAGTTAACTTACTTTTTTTCTTCTCGAAATATCCTGAATCTTTTCATTTGCCTCTTTGTAAATGGCGAGTGAAATGATTCCGGTAAGCTTCCCTCATTCGAGAGGGAGGCTTACTAATATAGTACGGGCATGTTTCGTTATTAAATTTGTGTGTATGCACGTGCGTACTGGACCTGTTTTGGGTAGCCTTGCTTGCATAGCTCCGTCTCCAGATGGCTGCCCTTTTGCTGGTGGTATATCTATTACTGTTCCAAATGACTTGCCGAGCCACTTATTCTTTGGGGAAATGTTTACAATAGGATTATATATATATATATATATATATATATATATATATATATATATATATATATATATATATATATTATTATTATTATTAATTTTCTTGCCTTCATTTCTGTGTCATGTCCGGATGCTTCTATGAAGAATTTTCTTGATCCTGGAGTCTTTCTGACTTCAAGAAAACGTGTGATGGTATGGTATAGGTATGGGTATGGTACGAATATGGGTATGGAATGGATATGGGTATGGTAGAGGTATGAATATGGTTATAGGTATGGGTATGGGTATGGTACAGAATGGGTATGGGTATGGAACGGATATGGTATGGGTATAGATATGGGTATGGGTGTGGAAAGGATATGGGTGTGGGTATGGGTATGATACAGATATGGTATGGGACCTATGGGACCGATAAATCTGAGCAATATATAGCATCTGCTATATATATATGTACATATATAATATATATATATATGTATATATAATATATATATATATATATATATATATATATATATATATATATATATATATATATATATATATATATATATATATATATATAACTTATGTTGCCATTTCTAGAAAACTTCAATTTAGGGAGGAACAGGATAGCCAGAAGACGTGGTAACATTGTATAAATTATTATTTCTTAAATCATAACAGAATGCAAAGCTGAGCTTTCTGGAATACATGGCTTTTCCCATCATCAGGGTCATTTATCTATAGAATGGAATAAAACCCAAAGAAACAGTCAGAAAACTATAGTGATTGACTAGATCTAAAAATATTAAAACAGCTATAATTGATAACACTTTCAAATACTTGATAATGTAAAGTAAAAATATGCGATGATAGTATACAAAAGGGAGCATAGAAACGAAAGTTAACTGCAAATCAGAACTGACACAAGAGCAATGACCAGGTAACAAGAGATCACGTACTAAACAGAAATCGTCAAATAAAATCAACTGAGCAGATAGATACCGAAGAAAATATGAATATTCAAAATAATAATAATAATGAAAATGTAGTACAAAATACCGGAAAGCGTACTTTGCATCTGTTATGATTTAAGAAATAATAATGTAATATGCATATATATATATTATATATATATATATATATTTTATATATATATATATATATATATATATATATATATATATATATATATATATATATATATATATATATATATATATATATATATGTACTTTCAATGATAGGGCAGCTAACTCCGTTGTTTGCATATTATATATATACTATATGTGTGTATATATTTGCATATATATATATATATATATATATATATATATATATATATATTGTTTTGTACTTATTGTTTTTGCACTTGAGAGAGCGGTGCGTGTTTCCGAAATTCACGAACGTTACTAATATCCTTCCTATGTAACTCGCCTACATTTCACTTTCTCTCTGGAGAAATAATTGTCTCTGCTTTTACTATGGAATATTATTGTGGATATTCCAGTTCCATAATCAACATCTCTTCATTATACGCCATAATCATTACGGAGCTCAACAGCACAGCTAAGTGCCGCCAGTGACACAATTGCAAGCGTCACTCTTTGTGTTTTGTGTAGCAACTCATTAAATTAACAGTCATAACACAGGCTAACAATGGAGTGCACGCTTTGCGATAAACGTTGGTAAAGTTGCTTTGTTGATATGTCAGGTGTTACATAAGGCACAGTCGTCGTTTGTTAGTTGACTTTCGTACTCAAGAAATATTAATTAATAAGTAATGTTAATTATTAATTTAAATGATTCTCTGTGCCTGCTCTGCCAACACCGCGACAACCCAGACACGTAATTGCATGCTGCTCATAGTCGTAAGCATTCATGATGTTATCTTTTGATGTCAGATGTTATTTAGGAGGAATTAGTGTATGCCAGCAGAATTTTACACTTAAGGCCTTGCTGCTAATGGATTTGAATTACATTTCCATTTCCACATAACATTTGTGGGACTTGAACAGAAATGACTGGTCTGTAATAAGATTGGAGTAGAAATTAAATGTAGCTCTATCAGACCAGTTAAAGTCTGCAATATATCTTAGTATCAGGATTTACAGAGTGGAAACTAAATAACTGATAGAAATATGAACTTGATTTTTTTTCCTCCCGTAATCAGAAAACAACGTCTTGTAATTATAAAATTTTTGTCAAGACACATCCGTCAAGCGACGTAATAATCTGTCGGTTCATTTAATAATTTGTTATATTTAATTGCCCATTCAACCATGAGGTTTCCCGTTGTCCTATGCTTTTTGGGCTTAGGTACTAAATTGCCTTTTTATGTGTACTGTTAATAAAGGAATCGGTGTTAGAAAAAAAAAATGTTTTTTTTCAACGATTAAGGAAATGAGAGGAGCTAGGCGGACGGGTGCGTTTGAGGCTAATATTTGCAACAGTATTAAAATATATTAACGAAGACCTGTTTATCCCATCCCTGCTTTCCCCTCGAAAAATAGAGTAATTAAATAAATAGGTAAACAGGAAGCATGATTAACTTGTTAATTTTAAATCCTCCTAACCCCCCTATCACAAGAACAGAAAGAAGCTTTAACTCGGTTTGTAAATTACACGAGAAAGTAACAGAGAAAGTAGTTTTTGTATCCAACACCCATTCCACGTCTTGAGCACATACGCGCACACACGTGCACACAAACACACGCACGCACATGCACAACACAAAGGAGAAAGCGTCCTTTTTAGTCACTCCTCTCCTAATGTCCGCATAATACCGGGCCTTGCCAGTGGTATTGGCGAATTGATGATGGCAATTATGGAAGATAAAAAGTAGCTGGAGGTCTTCCACTGGCGTGAAATATTTATCGCAGGTTCTTTACGTGTCTGCGAATGAGGATGATGATGATGCAAAAGCTATAATAATGGATGTAATTATGAATGATTTTCCTGTTTTTTGCGGGGCAAACCCGAGATGAATTATGGTAATTACCGAATTTTCTTGAGAGAGAGAGAGAGAGAGAGAGAGAGAGAGAGAGAGAGAGAGAGAGAGAGAGATGAATTAGACTTTTTAGAGAGGACTTTTAAGAAAGTTGATGCATAAGCAGAGCTGGAGAAGAGACGGATATAAATATCCATGCTTACACGAGTGCAGCCTAATATTTTACTGTTTTGAGCTCTCTCTCTCTCTCTCTCTCTCTCTCTCTCTCTCTCTCTCTCTCTCTCTCTCTCTCTCTCTCACACTGTTTGTGAGGTAAAGCAGTAAGTAAAGAAACAAGACATTAGACTAAAGTCAGATATTTACAATTTAGTCATTAGCAAATGCACATGCTGAACATTATGCACAGAAAAATAGTAGCAAATGCTTTTAATTATATTTATATTTCCATGTGTAAAGAAGTTACTTCATTGTTATTGAATTACGAAATTAGCACAATATATCTATCTATCTATCTATCTATCTATCTATCTATCTGTCTATCTATCTATCTATCTATCTATCTATATATATATATATATATATATATATATATATATATATATATATATATATATATATATATATATATATATATTAACTTTATCACATACACAGTTGTTTTGTGCATTAGTAGAATTACTAAAAGGACCTCATTCAAACTGGATGGTATCTAATGGAGTATTTATTCAGAAAAAGTTACAAGCTTTCTTGGACAAACAGCCCACATTATCAAGTATCCGTACAGTGACCAGACACGTAGTCCAGCTGTATTCATATATGTGTGCTGGGTACTTTTAATCCTACAATCACCTGGCTCCTCGTTTGTGACCCCCACCCCCTCGTGATCTTGACCTTTCTCTGCCCCCTTCTTCTTCCCGGTGTCCGTTTTCCGTTCGTTCTCTTGCGTTTTTCCTTCGTTTCCTTGCTACTGTGGAGTATACGATTTTTCTAGATATGCTGTCTTCAAAGCCGTTTCCAGTGTTCACTGCCATTGTGTTGTTGGCGCATGTTATGAAGGCGTTCTCTACAACCAGTCTGGCCGTTTTGTTGGTGTTCCTGTGAGAAAACTCATATTTTCCCAGTCTATTTTATGATAATTTTTCCCAACAGGGTTTGGCAACTGCCGACGTCTGATTGTAATGCCTTATGTTCTGCAGGTGTTGTTTGCTTCGCTCTTTACATGATTTGCCAGTTTCGCCATAGTACCTTCCTCACAGTCTAGATACGCTGCCATATATAACCCCCCCCCTCTAATCTCTTACCCCTCTATCGACTTTTTGTTTCTATTTTATTCCTAATGGTGTTTTTGTAACTGCCTATCAGTTTGAAATTATCTAGCTTTCTGTTGATGGGTGCAATAGAGTTGTTGCCCGGGACTGTAGTTATTTTCTTCCCTACCAAATGTTCCTTTTCTATCCTTTCCCTCTCCCCAAAATAGTTTTTCCTTGCCTTGATGTGTGCCCACTCCCACCAGTACTTAGGGTAGCCTAATCTCCTAAAACTCTCCCTCAGGTAATCCAGCTCTTCGTCTAAAAATTCGGGACTGCAAATCCTATAAACCCTGATGGCCAAGAATGGTGTTCCTATGACAATTTCTTTAAGAAATATGGAAATTTACAAAAATATCCAAATGCAGCATTTTAGGGGTAAGGGTGACATACGTTGATGTTTAATTCAGTTGTGGGCCTAAAGGCTCTGCAAACAGAAATATGACTATCGTACTGTAAAGAATACCTAATTAGAATCATTTTGACCAATTTTGGTTATCATGAAAGCAAATTTTTTTACCAATGATTGCAAAATGTCGTCATTCTGTGACAAAAACAGGTTTTAAAGGCATTCAAATATACTAAAATGTTATCATTGGCATCCTAGTAACAGTTGTTGATTAATGAATTAATCAACAAAATGCTACTTTCAGTATATTTGCCACTCGAAACGCTTCAGAATGTTGAAAATGGGCTTTGTAGGGAAAAGGTACTTGATCTGCAAGTGTTACCCATACTTTTTTGAAAGGTCTTGGCATGTAGGACTAGAAAATATATGATTTTGATTTGGAGGAGAGATGGACACGGATCACCCCCCGCCCCCTAGTGCCAGGACTGTTCTGGCAAAGAGCCTAAGCACCAGAGGAAGTTACGATTAATGAGCAATGAGGAGAAAGTAAACATGATTGTTAAGTTAATAGAGGACAAAATTCACAGAGGAGTAGCAGCCCATTATGGCGTGACAGAAAGTGCTATCTCCTTCATAGAGAAGGAATATGGAGAAGAACTCTCTGCCCTTGTTCATGAAGTCTGTATCCCCCTACGGAAAAGGATTTCGAAGAATTGCAAGACCTGTACAAATTTCTCAGGAAAGTCAAGGAGCTGCAGACGATGATATTAGAAGCATGGGATCATTCTGAGGAAAGCTCTGCAAATTTTTCAAATTGCCTTAATGATCTCTCTTGAAGCCCTATCATACCATGTTCGTGAAAATGTACAAGTACCTCAACATGATGCAGCCTCCCGAAACCCCTGACGAAGCGCCTCCTGAAGAAGGGTATTTAATATTACTGTACTATTATTATTTAATCATATTACTATTATGCACTGCAGTATTATTATTACTCTACATTATTATTTATTGTTATTACAGTAAAATATAATATGAAGATACAGAATATTGCTCTACAAAAAATGAAAAATTCCGCAAATAGGCGAGTTTCCCACGAATAATTTATAGATATGTTCCATAGAAAAATCAGCGAATAGGCGAATTTCCTGCGAATAGTTTATAAATAGGTTCCACAGAAAAAATCCGCGAATTGCGAGACCGCGAATAGCGGCGTTGACTATATTTTGAAAATTAGATGATTTTTTATTTATAAGGGAAAAACAACCAATGAAAATGATCCGTTTGGAAAGAGACAAATGGAAACACCAAGTGGGGTAATGATATCCCAATTCTACAGATAGTGAGAATGATTTATTGAGTCACAGTGTTTTCACTGGAGAATGCTTTATGATGGTGAAATTGCATTAACCTGTAATACTACCTGGTTACCAGGTGCTAACTGTGTTCAAGTGAATTATCTTTGCTGCTATCAGGTACTGTAATGTTATCGTATGCTAAATACTTTCAGTTGAATTCTCCTCAGTGTAACTTAACAGCAAAAACAACCGATAATTCAACTGACTATAGGTAATATCTGACAGTATTAGGGAGAATTCAACTGAAAGTAGCTAGCACATGATAACATTACAATACTTTGTAACAGCAAAGAGAGTTCACTTGAACATAGTTAGCACCTGGTTGCATTACAGGTTAATGCTACTTCAGCATCATAAAACATTTTCATGTAAAAAAAAAAAAAAACTGTGGTTCGGTAAAATATTCATAACATTCAGGTATGGATTTGGGAACTCATTACGCTTTTTGGTGTGTCCAGAATCACCTATTCTGTCTTTCCAAACGGCACTTCTGTAACTCAGTTTTTTGCCGTGTTGGACTTCTTGAGAAACATTGCCTGTCACGGTATCTGTAACACGGAAAAAATTAATCCAAGTCCCCAAGAGACTACCAAGAAGGAGGATTCAACTGAATAACATGATAATTAAATACTGATAATCAAAAAGAATAAAACAACACTCATCAAATGAAAACATTTATTACGAGGAGATAGGAAGCAAATAAGCTTATAACATAAACAACACGTACTAATTTTTTTCCAGTGGGTAATATGTATAGTCTATAGGAATTATTTTCTAACTTGTGGCTTACCTTCGTATAGCCCCTGCAAGTCGCATTCACAAATAACCCCTACATAAGCCTGCGGAATGAAAGTATTTCCTAGCTTCGTTGCGTTGCATAAAGGCACATAACGTCTCCATCCTTTATTAATTTACCCTCAGTTAGGATGGTACGGAACCCTTTTCCGTTAATGACATGGGATAACAGCAGACTCCGAGAAGCCACGGACCCTCGCCTGGCTGTATGAGGAAAACGTCCAGATGTAATTTATTCATAAGATCATTTGTATCTTCCTTGAATTCTGCCAAAGTTTATAAATGAGGACTTCTCCAAAGGTGATTTAACCGTGATCTATGCATAAGCCTAAAGCCGGTGGGATCCCAAGCCATTTTCGTGTTTTATTTGCATATGATTACACAGATATATATATATATATATATATATATATATATATATATATATATATATATATATATATATATATATATATATATATATATATATATATATGTATATGTGTGTATATATATACATACATATATATATATATATATATATATATATATATATATATATATATATATATATATATATGTATATTTGAGTTGATTGTTAGTTTTATAATACTAACCAAGACTTGTATCAATAATGATCTATATTTCGCAGTATCTGGTGGTTTCATAGTAAAGAGTCCATGAAATTTGTAGTAAGAAAATTAATTAAAATAAGTTTTGAATATCCAATTTCCACGTGACAATGAAAAATTCGACAAGAAGAATGTGGAAAATAAAATAAGAGAGAAAAAAATGCGTTTATGAACAAAGAAGATATAAAAACGGGGGAATTAGTAGATGTCTCTGTAACAAGCTAAGTTTTAACCCACTGATTGTATTTTTTAGTTCTAGTTTTCAAATGCTATAATTTATCTTTCTTTTTCTAGTTATGTGTGAGTTAATTTCTTTTTATTCTTTATCTTACTGTGATAGCCATACATGTTTTAGTGATCGTTTCCTTATATATATATATACTATATATATATATATATATATATATATATATATATATATATATATATATATATATATATATATATATATATATATATATATATATATTCTATATCTATATCTATATATATATATATATATACTATATATATTCCATAGCCACTACCACAATTTCTCTCTCTCTCTCTCTCTCTCTCTCTTTGCACGTGTATTTATAAAATCTTATCTATATACTATTCTGGAATAAATAAAATTGTTATTGTGAAAAACCCGGTATCCACTTTTTCCTGTGCTCTGTAGTTCCTCATTCATTCTACCCTTCACGTCTTTATTTTTTACTTCTTTTTCATCGCTTTTATTTTTCTTCCATTACTTTTTCCCTCCATCCTTCCATCTCTTGTTTTCACCTCTGATGTACCATAGCCTCCAATTTTATTTGTCATATATTTGACGCATTCTTAATTCCTTTTCAGTGTTGTATTTATTCTCCACTTGAAGTTCTTTCATATTAAATAAAAATAAATAAAATAAAAATTGGACAAAAGGAGCTCTGATCAGCGCCTCCGTAATGAGGAAAATACTAGTAAAAAATAGGCATTGTATTCCGGGGAAGTTAATTAGTCTAGTATTTCGCTTCGGTAAAAGTTTTGCCTATAGTAATTTGTTGCCGAAAAAAAGAAGTGGCTGTTACGCAGCGTTCACAACAACATTGAAATCTTTGGATTTTTATGTGAAAGGATGAACGTACTTTAGTTGCTGGCGATAATTAAACAGTGGAAACTTTTACATGCTTTAGTGCTGCCTATTCCTCATTTATTTTCTTAAATTCATTTTAGTTAGGGAGGTCGCGGCCTATTGTTTGCAGGTAAAAACTGTTTTCCCCTTGTGTCACCTAGGTTGCTGAAGAAAATGTTTTTAAGGCTGCTAGGTGTGAGATTGTGTGGTTATGTAAAAGAGAGAGAGAGAGAGAGAGAGAGAGAGAGAGAGAGAGAGAGAGAGAGAGAGAGTGGATGTTGAAGGTGAGCATATTACATCCATGCAGATTGTAAACAGTTGTAAACAGTTCATGTATTGCCAGATGAACATGACTACCGGTCGGGCATAAATCAAAATAAACCAGGACCGTTCACGTTATTATTTAACTTTCCTGGAATACAATTGCTTTTTGGTTTCTTATTATATATATCGTTTTTTCGACAAAATAAACGTATGCGTACAATATTCAGTTAAGGAATTCTGTCAGGAATTGTGCTCAACTGTGATAAGAAAAAATTGAATATACAGTAGGAACAAACAACGGTGGAGTCAATTATCCGTAGACTATATGTGAGAATCTCAGAAAAAAATATTTGGATATAGTGTGCGTTTTATATATAATTATATACTTATATATATATATATATATATATATATATATATATATATATATATATATATATATATATATATATATATATATATATATTTGTGTTTGATGCTTTTTTAAATCATCGCACACTTCTGCACTCAAACGCTTTCGAGGGTTCTCCTAACGTCCTAAGGTCTCACGTAATTTTCAAAGCTAACTCCATGTCACTTCCTGATGTGTACCTAGTCGTTCCGAGTTATTTCCTTCCTGGTCGTACCTTCCCAAAGTAAATATGTACGTGATGCGTAAGATTGATTTTAATAAACTAATGTTGTATCAGGATTTTTAGTAGTGTGGTGTGCCAGATAATCATCATCTGCTTCTCAATCATCTTTCAAGTATGTGGCATCTTAATAGCTAATTATTCAATCACTTTATTTAATTGGGGTAGATATAATGGTCAGTAGATTTTATTTTGTGGAATGTTATACAAATCAGGCGATTTTCTCTATACAGCACATTATTCCCTTTTTTTGCATTCAATTTGGTGAATAGGCTCTCTCAAACTTCGACCCAATTCTACAAATTTGCTACAATTTAAAGCGAGTATATTTCAGTCATGAAAGAGCATTGATCTTTGGAATGAATATAGTATTAATTAACTAACGTAAAAATGGAACTTAACTAAGGGCCTTCATTACATGATGCTAAATAAACAATAAATCAATAAATCTCAGCCAATTACACTGACTTCATTGCGACTGTTGTGAAAGTGTAGCGTAGGGCCTCGTATGTTTCTTGCTTGATGAACAGTAATTTTCAGTTATCTCACACAAGTTCATTATTACGCAACAACTGTTAATCCCAGTCCCTTCAACTTACGTAACATTTGCCTCGCATAATTATTGTGTCTTTTGCAAGAGATAAATCTCGAGGCACTTGGATAGCATAAGTTAGGCCTCATTAATTAACTCGAGAATTCATTAAGGAAAACGACTTCCTTTAGATACGACTAGATAAAGTTCATGTAATGACTTCAGCCTGTATCAAGAGTACGTGTAGTTTTGTAATCGGCAAGACTTAACTCCTAAATACGAATAGAATTTTTTTAGATTAACACATTACCGTCCTCTTACGTGAATGTTCAATACATGACAAATTTTTTTTATCGTCAATATTATTATTCTTACGAAACCAGCAATTAAACATATACAAAAGTACTGCTTCAAACAATAATAATAATAATAATAATAATAATAATAATAATAATAATAATAATAATAATAATAATAATAATAATAATAAATATTATTATTATTATTATTATTATTATTATTATTATTATTATTATTGTTGTTGTTGTTGTTGTTGTTGTTGCTCCTATTATTATTGTTTTCATTATTATTGCTTTAATAATTAAACTTAAATGAAAATAGAATCCTCCGGTCTCTTTTCATATGTTTTACTTACCAGAATGGAAAGCTGTACCATGTGTTGTATATTAAAAGCAGGAAGAAGATATGGGAAGCTTTTCAGATGGAGGGCAGCAGTAATATATAAAATTCCTAAATGCTAAAGGAGGCGTAGGCAATTTGTGCCTAAACGACCGAGGAGGCATTAACCAAATGTGTTCACATGGCAAAAGAGGCATTGGTAATATATGCCTAAATGTCAGAGGAGACATCATGAACTTGTGCCCAAATGGCAGATGATACTTAGGGAGTATGTGACTGAATGTCAAAGGAGACCTCAGGAAAATGTGCCTAAATGGCAGAGGTGACTTCAGGAACATGTGCCTAAATGGGAGGAGATTTAAAGGAATATATGCCTAAATGGTAGTGGTGACTTCCGGAATATATTCCTAAATAGCTGAGAAGACTTCAGGACTATGTTCCTAAATGGCAGAGGAGACTTCATGAACATGTTCCTAAATGGCAAACGTTCCTTATTGGATTGGCAGGGTTGGTATCTTTCTCGGCTAGCACTCTGCTGGGCCCGCGGTCGATTCTCCGACCGGCCAATGAAGAATTAAAGAAATTTATTTCTGGTGATAGAAATTTATTTCTCGTTATAATGTGGTTCGGATTCCACAATAAGCTGTAGGTCCCGTTCCTAGGTAACCAATTGGTTCTTAGCCACGTAAAATAAATCTAATCCTTCGGGCCAGCCCTAGGAGAGCTGTTAATCAGCTCAGTGGTCTGGTTAAACTAAGGTATACAGTACTTAACTTTTTCCTAAATGGTAGAGGAGTCTTCAGGAAGATGTGCCTAAATGGCAAAGGAGACTTCAGGAACATGTTCCTAAATGGCAGAGGAGACTTCATGAACATGTTCCTAATTGGCAGAGGAGACTTCAGGAACATATTCCTAAATGGCAGAGGCGACTTCAGGAACATGTTCCTAAATGGCAGAAGAGACTTC
The DNA here is from genome assembly GCF_040412425.1 of Macrobrachium rosenbergii. NCBI lineage: Eukaryota > Metazoa > Arthropoda > Malacostraca > Decapoda > Palaemonidae > Macrobrachium > Macrobrachium rosenbergii. Next base: position 10,535,271 of record NC_089757.1, on the reverse strand, counting down.
ACGAACATGTTCCTAAATGGCAAAGGAAACTTCAGGAACATGTTCCTAAATGGCAAAGGAAACTTCAGGAACATGTTCCTAAATGGCAGAGGCGACTTCAGGAATATGTTCCTAAATGGCAGAGGAGACTTCATGAACATGTTCCTAAGTGGCAGAGGAGATTTCATGAACATGTTCCTAAATGGCAGAGGCGACTTCAGGAACATGTTTTTAAATGGCAGAGGAGACTTCAGTAATATGTTCCTAAATGGCAGAGGAGACTTCATGAACATGTTCCTAAATAGCAGAGGAGACTTCATGAACATGTTCCTAAATGGCAGAGAAGACTTCAGGAACATGTTCCTAAATGACAGAGGGGACTTCGGGAACATGTTCCTAAATGGCAGAGGAGACTTCATGAACATGTTCCTAAATGGCAGCGAAGACTTCAGGAACATGTTCCTAATGGCAGAGGCGACTTCAGGAACATGTTCCTAAATGGCAGAGGAGACTTCATGAACATGTTCCTAAATGGCAGAGGAGACTTCAGGAACATGTTCCTAAATGGCAGAGCCAACTTCAGGAACATGTTCCTAAATGACAGAGGAGACTTCATGAACATGTTCCTAAATGGCAGAGGAGACTTCATGAACATGTGCCTAAATGGCAGGGGAGACTCAGGAACATGTTCCTAAATGGCAGAGGAGACTTCATGAACATGTTCCTAAATGGCAGAGGAGACTTCATGAACATGTTCCTAAATGGCAGAGGAGACTTCAGGAACATGCTCCTAAATGGCAGAGGAGACTTCATGAACATGTGCCTAAATAGCAGAGGAGACGTCATGAACATGTGCCTAAATGGCAGAGGAGACTTCATGATGTTCCTAAATGGCAGAGGAGACTTCATGAACATGTTCCTAAATGGCAGAGGAGACTTCATGAACATGTTCCTAAATGGCAGAGGAGACTTCTTGAACATGTTCCTAAATGGCAGAGGAGACTTCATGAACATGTTCCTAAATGGCAGAGGAGACTTCTTGAACATGTTCCTAAATGGCAGAGGAGACTTCATGAACATGTTCCTAAATGGCAGAGGAGACTTCATGAACATGTTCCTAAATGGTAGAGGAGACTTCTTGAACATGTTCCTAAATGGCAGAGGAGACTTCATGAACATGTTCCTAAATGGCAGAGGAGACTTCTTGAACATGTTCCTAAATGGCAGAGGAGACTTCATGAACATGTTCCTAAATGGCAGAGGAGACTTCTTGAACATGTTCCTAAATGGCAGAGGAGACTTCACGATGTTCCTAAATGGCAGAGGAGACTTCTTGAACATGTTCCTAAATGGCAGAGGAGACTTCAATGTTCCTAAATGGAAGAGGAGACTTAAAGAAAATGAACATGTTCCTAAATGGCAGAGGAGACTTCAAATGAACTTGTTCATGTTCCCAAATGGCAGAGGAGACTTCAGAGGAACATGTTCCTAAATGGCAGAAATGGAGGAGACTTCATGAACAGAGGCGTGCATGTTCTAAATGGCAGGGGAGACTTCATGAACATGTTCGTAAATGGCAGAGGAGACTTAAAGAAAATGTTCCCAAATGGCAGAGGAGACTTAAAGAAAATGTTCCCAAATGGCAGAGGAGACTTAAAGAAAATGTTCCCAAATGGCAGAGGAGACTTAAGAAATGTCCCCAAATGGCAAAGTATTCATAAAGAAAATGAGCCTGAGTGTCAAAGACGGCACAGCATTGTGCCCAAATGATAATGATGGTGCAATCTGCAATGTGTTTAAATGGCAAAGGAGCCATCAGGAATGCGGCTGAATGGCAAAGGGGGATGAGCAATATGTTGTTAAATGGCAAAGGAGACAGAAATATATGACTAAAGGATGCATCAGAAATGTGACTAGATGGCAAGTGAGGCATTAGGCATATGCTGCTAAAAGGGAAAGGAGGTATCAGCAGTATTTGCCTAGATGGCAAAGGAGGTATTAGTAATGTGGCTGAATGACAAATAAGTCATGAGTAATGTGTTGCTAAATTGCAAAGGAGGTATTAGTAATGTGGTAACATGACAAATGAGTCATGAGCAATGTGTTGCTAAATGGCAGAGGAGCCATTAGCAACGCGGCAAAATGGTAAATGAAACATTCATGGGCAATGTGTTGCTAAATAGGAAAAGAGGCATCATCAGTATGTTGCTGAATCGCAACGGAGGTATCATCATTATGTTGCTGAATGGCAAATGAAGCATCAGCAATATTTGCCCGAAAGGCTAATAAGCCTACAGCTATGTGCCCCAAAAGGTAACTAAGGCTTCAAAAATTTGCCCAAAAGATCGCTCCTAAATTAAATTCTGTTAACAAACAAAACCATGTTAACTCATCGGTAAAGGCAGTAAAAATATAAAAAAAAAAAATCGCTACGAAGAAATACTAAACTTAATAAGAAATATATAATAGTCACGTTAATGATAGGTAAAGACCCACTGAGCAAAATCAGGGCTACAGATGTACAGCTGGAGTTCAAATCATATTCAAATTGTTTTTAAAGTTCAAGAACTGGGGGCAAATCCTCCCCGACCTCTGGGAGTCTATTCAAGTATATTTTACCGTTCTGACCAATAGTGAACACCACTGTGATGCACTGTTTCAGTGATGATTAATAGTGATATGATGCACTGTCTTTAGTCGTTGACTTGAATTGTTCGCTTTAAGGAGAATTTATGTTAATATATTAATATATTGCTTTTACTAATAAATAATGTTTCACGAGTAATGACTAAGAGATTAGATACCATCCAGTTTGAATGAGGTCCTTTTATTAATATATATTATATATATATATATATATATATATATATATATATATATATATATATATATATATATATATATATATATATATATATATAATCAACACACAGTCACGTGTGGAACAGAAATAAATTTCCGACTCACGTCAGGATCGAACCCAGGCCTTTCAATCGAAAGGCAAGGTCGCTGCCCACTAGGCCATACAAGTCATAAAAGAAGTTGGAACCTGAGGGCAACTGCACCCAAGGAATTACCTGGGCAAGCTAACTGGTTGCATACTAGCGTGTTTTCCCCAACTTACCGACTCAGCAATGACCCAATTGACAGCATTTCATTCGAATTATCCCTTCTGAGTGAATAAGATAGAAATAATCAACACACAATCACGTGTGGAACAGAAATAAATTTCTGACTCACATTAGGTTCCAATTTCTTTTATGACTTGTTTGGCCTAGTGGGCAGCGCCCTTGCCTTTCAATTGAAAGGCCTGGGTTCGATCCTGATGTGAGTAAAAAATTATATATATATATGTATATATATATATATATATATATATATATATATATATATATATATATATATATATATATATATATATATATATATATATATATATATATGTAATTTTGGAGGTATGCAGAACCAAATTTATCCACTTTTTATTTCCCATATGTATTATACACAGCCTCTCTCTCTCTCTCTCTCTCTCTCTCTCTCTCTCTCTCTCTCTCTCTCTCTCTCTCTCAGGGAATTTTATTTGTTTTCGGAAGCTAATAAGTTTAAGTATACAGCAATATGTTTTGATAAGAGAAGCTCAGACAAGTGATGAATTTGTATAAATACATATAACGGAAATGCAAATTAGATTTATTCTTTCATGGGCCTCATGCAATCTTTGGAAAGAATTCTGACGTCACTTCTCATCTCTAAAAGCAAAGCTGAATTTCTACTTTTTTTCTCTGCCATTTCAATAGTCCAATTAGGCGCTTCAGTTCTCGGTTCTCTTTGACTGCTTTGCAGACTGGATAGGTCCCTTCTCAGTTTATTTTTTCTGCATTTTGTCCCCTACCAATCTCTCTCTCTCTCTCTCTCTCTCTCTCTCTCTCTCTCTCTCTCTCTCTCTCTCTCTCTCTCTCTCTCTCTGCGGGTGTGCGTGTGTACTAGGGAACATCTACAGTATATATCAATATATCTTTTACCGAGTCATCACTCTCTTTTTATCTGTTTTCTATTTATCTCAAAAATGTTATTGTGAGTTTCGTTGTGTTACAGCAGTGGCCTAAATAAATCGAGAGATACTTAATAGATATATTTTCAAATGACTGAATTAACTATCAAAGGATGTCTTTTGATATTTAATGTGTATATTATTCCGTGACTGACTCTCATTGTAAAACCAGTTGGTTATTTGGTCTTCAGACATTAAAACATTCCTTAGCCACTGCCCACAAATTTCTCTCTCTCTCTCTCTCTCTCTCTCTCTCTCTCTCTCTCTCTCTCTCTCTCTCTCTCTCTACGTGTATGTATAAAATCTTGTCTATATACTATTTTGGAAGAAATAAAATTGTTATTGTGAAAAACGCGATATCCACTTTTTCCTGTGCTCTGTAGTTCCTCATTCATTCTACCCTTCACGTCTGTTTTTTTACTTCTTTTTCATCGTTTTTATTTTTCTTCCATTACTTTTTCCCTCCATCCTTCCATGTCTTGTTTTCACCCCTGATATACCATACTCTCCCATTTTATTTATGTTTTATTTATCATTCTTTGTTGAAGTACAACCGACCTGCATCAGTCATATCATATTTAACGCATTCTTGATTTCTTTTCAGTGTTGTATTTATTCACTACTTGAAGTTCTTTCATATTAAATAAAAATAAATGAAATAAAAATTGGACAAAAGGAACTTTAATCAGCGACTCCGTAATGAGAAAATGCTAGTAAAAAATAGGCATTGTATTCCGGGGAAGTTAATTGGTCTAGTATTTCTCTTCGGTAAATTTTTTGCGGAAAATCGAGTGCTCTTTCGTAGCGTTCATAACAGCTTCGAAATCTTTGGATTCTTGTATATAAGGATGAATGCACTTTTGTTATTGACGATGATTAAGGAAAATTTACTTGCTTTGATGCTGCTTACTCTTCGTATAATTTCCTGTATTCATTTTAATTAAGAAGATCCCAGCCTATTATGTCCATTTTCTAATGTCACTTTCTAATGTGTTCGCACTCCCAGAGTTATTTCCTTCCTGCTTGTAGATTCCCGAAGTAAATATTTACTTGATGCTTATGATTAAATTTAATGAAGCAGTGTTGTCTCAGGATTATTATTATTGTATTGAGCCAGATTATCAGAACGTGCATCTCACTGCAGTTCAAGTATATGGCATCTTAATAGCTAATTATTCAATCATCTCATTAATTTAGGATAGACATAACTATCACTAGATTCTGTTTGATGTTATGCAAAGCAGTAGATTTTCCCTACACAGCAGATTCCCTTTTTCGACATTTCTTTGGTATATAGGTTCTCTTACACTTTGACCCACTTCTACAAATTTACTAAAATTCAAAGCTAGTATCTTTCATTCATGAAAGAACGCTGACCTTTGGAATTAACAAGTTCATTATTACGTAACAACCGTTAAATCCACTGTCCTTTCAATTTACGTAACATTTGCCTCGCATAATTATTGTGTCTTTTGCAAGAGATAAATCTCGAGGCACTGGGAGAGCATAAGTTAGGTCTCATTAATTAACTCGAGAATTTATTAAGAAAAATGGCTTCCTTTAGTTACGACAACAGAAAGTTCATGTAATGACTTCAGCATGCATCAAGAATACGTGTAGTGTTGTAATCAGCAAGAAGTGAAAGACGTTGCCGCTAAATATGATTAGGTTTTTTGGGGGCAACGTATTTTAGTCTCTTTAAGTGAATGTTCAACACACAACACAGCCTCTTAATTTATGAATATCCTGTGTTCTGCGCTGAATAATAATAATAATAAATAATAATAATAATAATAATAATAATAATAATAATAATAATAATAATCCACACCACCAGTATGACAGAAACAAATAATCTGGCATATGCAGGAGCAAGACTCGTAGTAGAACTCATGGGGATACAAACACCAACACCATCACAACCAACCCAACAGAAACCAAAACAGCAACCGGCCTTGGAAAAGGCGCCTGGAAAAACAAATCATGGCGATGAGCTCTGACTTGAGTAAACTGAAAAGATGGCAGAAAAGAGGCTAAGAAGCAAGAAAACAAGAGATGAACTGAATGAGAAATACAGAGTACAGGAGAAGGGACTTAACAACACAGTAGAAGATATAAAACAGAAGCTTAAAGCCAAAGTAGATAAGATCCAACGGTACATGAACAGGAACAAAGGATACCAACAGAACAAACTCTTCGGAACCAACCAGAAAAGACTATCCAGCCAACTAAGAGGGGAAGACAACCACCAGGAAATTCCTGAAGCCGAACCGAGTAAGAGACTGGGAAAACATATGGAGCAATCCGGTATCACAAAACAAACATGCAACATGGCTCCAGGAAATCAAGGCAGAAGAAATGAGGAGAATAAAACAAAGCTCTACCGAGATCACGACAGACACAGGCAGACACCAATTAAAGAAAATGCCCGACTGGAAAGCCCCAGGTCCCGATGAAGTCCATGGATACTGGCTCAAAAACTTCAAGGCCCTACACCCACAAATAGCAGAACAACTCCAGCATTGTATCACAAACCACCATGTGCCCAAATAAATGACCACAGGAAGAACATCATTAGTACAGAAAGACAAGAACAAGGGAAATCAAAACCTAACATATAACAAGTTAAAAACATGGTAAATAAGAAAAATGCTAAGAGAACCAAAAAGGATGTAAATGATAAATGAATATCTTCCCCAACAAAACATCTACGCAGACACCAAAATTATAAATAAGATTCTTCTCGATTTCACTCCCTATCCCAGATAAACCTCCACTGTAATTATGTCATTAATCATAGTTCCTTTTAAATGATCACTCCCCATAATGGCTACGTTACATGCATGTCTGTGCATATGCATGATAATTCCAGGCCAACCATGGCTCCATCGAAGCATCTACCAAGGAAGAAATAATATTCCTCATTAACAACAAAATCAAAAAGGTCTGTGATACTATCACGACACCACGAACACATCCCAAAGCACTGATAATAAAAAAAATTACATAGAAGATAAATCACTAAAACGATAATCATTTCTGTGTTAACATTTGCAAAGGTTAGTAATTTCAAAGTTCAGTACTCACTCTTCCAGCAAAAAGGGATTCCCGAGCGTTCCAGTGCGTCTAACTGCTCTGACTTTTCACAAAGGAATGAATAAATCTTCACAAGAGCCCTTCGCACTCAGCGATTTCCACAACACACATACTAAGACACACTTCCGTTTAACACATCCTGAAATCCGATTAAAACCGGACCCCAGGCTTCTAGAAAATTCTATCTGGAACAGGGAAGGAAAGGTCAGCTCAGACACGTGTTGAAGACGGGAATCCCAAAGGTTGGTGTACGAGAAATGCTCAATTATCAGACTTCCAAGGCACATTCTTCTACCCTCGAGATTTGCCAAACATCGCAGGAGATTGTGTGTCGCGAGCATGTACATAAATTCCTGCTTATACAGTGCACATAGCCTATATATATTGTAGGAAGGATAAAGGAAACACGTTAATGCGAGACCATTCTCATGAAATAAATTTATGGATAACCTTAAAAGCTGATCTCTTTTCCTACATCCACGTTCTTAGAAATACTGAATGCAGAGCTACGCTAAACCTTAGCAGCTCGACTTCTTGAATTCCAGATCTGACGAAATAGGCCAATAAGATTCTTGTTGCCAAATCCAATTTACGTTTCAATAGGTTTCACGTCCTCGCTTGTGGATTACTTGAAAATAACGCAAAACTTAATTAATTCTTGAATTAAATTATGAAACAAGACTAATTCACAAGAACTTTAATTTATCAGGAATTTAAATGAATGCTTTGGCAACATTATTCCGTGTAATGATACCAAAGGCAGATGCTTTCTTAAGACATTTTTCATGAACATAAATCAACAGAAATTTGCATCTCGCCTATTTCGTAAAATATCGCAATAATTATGTCTTTTCTTGACATTCTCGGTTGTTAAAATGTAAGAATTTGATCAAACAAATAAATGCTAGGTCCCTGCTAAATGTTCTCCTGTTACCGTAGTATGTTTATTGGGAACTGATCGTAAATATCCGAAGCCAATATCATTTTAACCAGTAGTAATTGTCGAGCAGAATGGGCAGCCAGTCACAGTTAGCGTCCACGATATCGGTTGGTGACATTACCGTCACTTAAAAAACAATATATGTAGGAACTGAGATGCCTCTGACAGCAACTAACCATTGTAACGTCATATTCTGTATTTCTAGAACCTTTCATCTCATTTTTAAGAGGTAAATCAATTGTTACACGAGACGAGGCAAGATATAGTCCTAAATGCTTTTATTATTTTATAGGGATGTTAGACTGTTAAACAAACAGAAGGTATGAAATGACTTACACGATAATATATGTAAAGCAATCTGTAAACATGTTCATATATTAGAGCTGCATGGAAGTTTGCCTTTACACATTTGACTTTTCACAGTGGTTTTGCTTTGTAATGCATAATTTCGTAATTATTCACTGCTTAAAATACTAGGTTATTGCTACATTTCAACAAATGCCCGACAATTGTAAAACCATTACATTCATCTTTCATGTAAGTTTAGCGTGGAATATTATCAGAGTTTTATTTACCCGAATTCAATTTAACCTTGTGCCATTTGCCATAACTTGCGTGGCGATGACATTTAAAAATACTACTGAATGACGGGAAAAGTCACGTCTAGTGGGAGTGCAAGCTACTCAGCCTCATAAAATGTAATAGGATATCAGGAAGTCAGCGGAAAATATTTATTGCGGTTCTGTATTACATTTTCTGTGCCCTTTACGCCTTCAAATTGTTATATCAGTTTCCCTTTAAAGTGGCATTATTATATACAGTACTGAGCTTTCCTCATTCTAAACGTTTCCCACATTCCTTGCAGGATTAATCCATGTACTGTTCTCATTCATTTTAACGTTCGTAACATATTCCAGGTTTTAATCGTGTTTATTTTTCGTTCTCTGGTTTTCGTGAATATGAATCTAAATGGAATTTGTTTCAGCGCTCTGCCTGTTTACAAATGAAGACTATGTTCTCTACTATGTTTCTTTTAGTACTGTCCAACTTTCCCGAATACCCTATTTGGACGCAAAAGAGCCCGAAAGAATTTTGGAGAAGCCCTGTAACGTTATTTGGGCTTTTCAAAGTATCGGGAAGTATGTGAAAGTTAACCCTAAGCACATTACATGGTTTCTAAAGAACCCTTCAGAATGTGACTCCAGTTTTGGAAATCGCCTATAAGATGCCAACAAGTTTTTATCTATTTTGTAATATCTACTGGTTCACTCATTTCGGCTATGAATTATACGAAGTTTCCTTCAGTGAATACTTAAAAGACCCTTTAGTACAATGGGAAATTCAGAAATATATATATATATATATATATATATATATATATATATATATATATATATATATATATATATATATATATATATATATATATATATATATATATATATATATATATATATATATATATATATATATATATATATATATATATATATATATATATATATAAAACAGAAGTAGTTGGCAGGTGTCACAACATATCTCAGGACAGGGTGACAAGGAGATAGTCGGTCATCTGTAGGTGGTATTTATTTGCCGACGCGTTTCAACACTTTGTTACATCATCAAGGCTAAAAAGAAAATTTACAAATTAAAATACATGGAATAAAACTAACGACTTCAAGATCTCAACATGCTATATAAATATACATTAAAACAAGACAGTTCATAAAAGCACCTGCTATCTAAAAGGTTGAAGACTGAATGACTAAAAGGGTAAAGAAAGCAGCAAAGAAAACTACTCAAGCCAGATACAACTGAACAGAGGTGGTGTGTGAGTTCAACTTAGGAACTAGCTGTTTTATGAATAACGATTCCAAAATTAGCAGTTCGTGTGGATGACTTTTTGGCCCAAAACAGAAAGTCAGAATAATCAATACTTGTATTACATATATTTGAATGATTTCTGATATTAAAAATTCTGGATTGGACAATCTGCTACCTTTTTACAGTGACTAACACCTTTATGTGAATCTGCTCTGACCCTCAGCAATCGTTTAGTCGATCCCACGTAAGTCCCCAAATTACATAATAATGCATCATCGTATATAAATATACTTGCCCCAGATGTAATTTTGGGACTTACGTATCGACTAAACGATTGCTGAGGGTCAGAGCAGATTCACATAAAGGTGTTAGTCACCGTACTGGTTGCAGATTGTCCAATCCAGAATTTTCTAATATCAGAAATCATTCAAATATATGTAACAAGTGTGACTTCTCTGTTTTGTGTGTAATTTTGGAATCGTTATTCATAAAACAGTAGTTCCTAAGTTGAACTCACACACCACCTCTGTTCAGTTGTATCTGGCTTGAGCCAGTTGTGGTTTCAGTAACCTTTAGTGTACATGAACTGTCTTGTTTTAATGTATATTTATATAGCATGTTGACATTTTATTCCATGTATTTTAATTTGTAAATTTTCTTTTTAGCCTTGATGATGTAACAAAGTGTTACGAAACGCGTCGGCAAATAAATACCACCTACAGATGACCGACTATCTCCTTTGTCACCCCTATCCTGATATATATATATATATATATATATATATATATATATATATATATATATATATATATATATATGTGTGTGGTGTGTATGTACATATGTATACATACATACATACATACACACTACATATATATATATATATATATATATATATATATATGTATATATATATATATATATATATATATATATATATATATATATATATTTCTCTGGATAAAATTTTTGTTGCAAAACGGTTTTACATTTGTGCATATATATGCACACACACACACACATACACAAATGTAAAACCGTTTTGATCCAGAGAAAAAGACGTAGTCAAACCGTTATTGCGACAATAATACTTCTAACAGCTGAATCATAGATGAACACCTTATACAGAAAGCTTTTAGGACATTAGCCGCTTCATAGACCTGTACAGAAAGCTCGTTAACATTATAGTGTAACCTCCTGCACACCTCCATCTTGTGTGTATTAACATGCTTCCAGAATATTAAGGCCCATCTTTTCTAGTAACTTTCGCGCTGCCTATCCTTCACACACACTCCGCCAGCGTATGATATTCCATTCTCTGCACTTCACCAAGTCATCTCAGAACTCCATGATTCATCCTCTAATCTACATCAAATATTTACCACTTATGCTGCTTCTCTCAACATTGCTCATCCTTTCAACTTCTTTTATGCCACATATGCTATGTAAAACGTTCTTTTCATCAGCTTTAACCTCGTTTCATTCACATTCAACATCCTTCCATACTTCACTTCTATAAAGGTACCCGGCTCAACAATCTCTTCATAACTTTCCACACAGCGTCGGAAGACAGTTCAAGTCTTCGCAACCTTTTGCCTTTTATTGTTTTACGAGTCGTGTCTCATCCCTTCTCTCGTCCTGTTATCTTCCATAGTCTTTACATCCAAAAACCAGTATGAATCAAAACGTGTATGAATCTAGCACCACATATTAACATTCAGTTTTCCATCGTCCTGGTTTCCATTTCACCCATGAAACACTTAAACTTACTCATTTCTCTACAGTACAAACACTTAAACTCACTCATTTCCTCACTATGCAAACACTTTTAAACTTAATAGTTTCTTCACTATGCAGAGACTTTTAAACTTACTGATTTCTTCACTATCCCAAGTCATTGGGGCCCCATCTGCAGTGAGCATCTATTCCACACTCCATTCACGATACCTTCCCTTGTCTTGCAACTTTGCATCTGCACTTGGTGTCTTGCCTCTAACATCTCACCTCATTCCATCCACAAAGTTAACGAAGAGCCTTGGAAACAAAACATATCGTTGTTTCACTCCTACGTTTCCACAAGACCGGTCATTCTCTTGACTACATTATTCTAACAGTAACTCTTTTTATACTGTATATTCTGAACACCTGCGTTGTCTTTGTTGATGCTGTTAAGATTTTTCTAGGTACATGTCTGCTACATATCGCTTTACCATTTACTTCCAAACTTCTCACATAACTCTTGCAAGACAATTATTATATCCTCATGCCATTTTTCTTGTCAAAACACAAGCTGTTCTTCCATACCCTACGGTCTCAGTCAAAATCGCATCTTGTACATACCCCAAAGTATGTCCCAACGACTCAGACAGTTTTAGGTACCTCTGTCACCTTTACTTTTATAAAACAAAAAATAATACTTCTTACCCACTGATATCCATTCTTCAACCTTTTAGTTGCATTTTACAACTTACACAAAACCCTTTTTGCTCTTACATCATTCAGCTCTGGGTGTCCTCTATTTTCGACATCAGTTTTCTTATGTTCTTAGAATTTTATGAACTGTATATATATATATGTATGTATGTATATATATATATATATATATATATATATATATATATATATATATATACAGTATATAAATTATTTATTAACTCACTTCTAAGGTTTATTTTCTTTCTCTGCATTTCCATGCTACAAAGTTTATGGACACATCTATTAATCATCTCCCCTCTTTCATGATTAATTTAATTGCTGATATTACAACTCCCTAATGGATATTAATTCCCCATAAGTCAAGTCTCGAGGAACTCGGGAGACAAGCATAATTAACTGTATATGTAAAACTGTCTCTCTTTGTTTTCTTGGTAATGTGATATTCTATAAAGATGATGACAAAGACAAATTGTAAGCGATGGATTGAGGGAAGCGCTAATGAATCTGCTTTCCACTGATGTCAGAACTCGTCAAAGGCGCAACAATTAAAATCGACGTAATGAAATTCAAAAGAATTAAAAGAGCTTGAAATAAAAATTTCCAACATCCGGTGGTAGCATAAAGGATCTATTGGGAGGAGAGAAGATGGATGGCTCGCCTTCTCTTTAGGGTATCTTGTGAAAGGACACTTTAGGGGCATTATACGTCTTGAGTAATGGTTCTTGAAGTTTGTTTCGAATAAGTACAACATTAAAATTGATAACTTCAGTGTTACGAGGAATAAAGTTCACAACAGTTTCGGAACATTACGTGTCATGTAACCATCCCGATGACTTTGGTTATACTGTTTCCATTATGTTCGATACTGAGCTTCTGAAATCGCACCACGAAAATGATAGGAAAGCCAACGAAGAAAAAAGGATATACATACGTATATATATATATATATATATATATATATATATATATATATATATATATATATATATATATAATATATATATATATACACACAATACATATATAAATATATATATATATATATATATATATATATATATGTATATATATATATATATATATGTATGTATATATATATATGTGTGTATATAAACAAACAAACAAACTATATGTATGTGTGTATATATATATATATATATATATATATATATATAAAATATAATGTATATAAACAAACAAACAAACTCATATGTATGTGTGTATATATATATATATTGTATACACATATATACAGTATAAAATATAATCTATATATAAACATACATGCACACATATTTATATATGTTTGTGTGTATATATATATATATATATATATATATATATATATATATATATACACATACATATATATAAATATATATATATATATATATATATATATATATATATATATATAATATATATATATATATATATATATATATATATATATATATATATATATATATATATATATATATATATATATATATATATATATATATATATATATATATATATATATATATATATCACAGCAACAAGGAAGAATACGCTACCCTGCATTCAGAAAAGGACAAAAATTGACTTGGAAATTCCCCTTCAACCGTTAAACGGTTTGCAGTACCCTAGACACTTTTCTTTTCAGCTGCGCCGTCAAAAGGCTTATATTTTCCGCTACATGCCTGTTATCTTTACCTTATATCCATTTTTCTTCCCTTTTCATGGAAGTATTCGGAAAAGTTTGTCTCGAAATGACGTAGTTTTCTAGGGCATGTGTGGTGCTATGTATAGAATCTATTTAATTGTCAAAGGGAGTATTTAAATATAATTCGACAAAGATTTCGCATTAGTTTCTTTAAAAAATTCATGTCAACGTCTCTCTCTCTCTCTCTCTCTCTCTCTCTCTCTCTCTCTCTCTCTCTCTCTCTCTCTCTCTCTCTTGGTGAAATTATTTATAGAAGCTATTTAATTCACGAAGGAAGCGTTTAAAAATGATTTGACAAAGATCTCGCAATAATTTTTTCATTAAATTTATGTTCAAGTCTCTCTCTCTCTCTCTCTCTCTCTCTCTCTCTCTCTCTCTCTCTCTCTCTCTCTCTCTCTCTCTCTCTCTCTCTCTCTCTGTTGCTGAAATATTTAAATATTTGTCAATTTTGTCAACAGTAATTTGCAAAACGAGCGTAAATTACTCTCTCTCTCTCTCTCTCTCTCTCTCTCTCTGTTAGTGAAATATTTGTCAATTTTGTCATCATTAATTTGCAAAACGAGCGTGAATTACTCTCTCTCTCTCTCTCTCTCTCTCTCTCTCTCTCTCTCTCTCTCTTTGCTGAAATATTTAAATATTTGTCAATTTTGTCATCAGTAATTTGCAAAACGAGCGTAAATTACCTCTCTCTCTCTCTCTCTCTCTCTCTCTCTCTCTCTCTCTCTGTTGGTGAAATATATTTGTCAATTTTGTCATCATTAATTTGCAAAATGGGCGTAAATTAATACACGATGTTTCCCATCCTTGGTTTCTTCATTTAATACTATTCATTTACGACGGGATATGATGTCGTTAGTAATTATTATTATTATACTTGTTCTTCGTGTTCATTTAGTCACATTCATTGGTGTTCCCAATCCTTTTCTTCTTCTTCTTCTTCTTCTTCTTCTTCTTCTTCTTCTTCTTCTTCTTCTTCTTCTTCTTCTTCTTATTGTGTTCCTGATTCGCATATATAAATATATACTGGAAGAAAATGATCGGCGGAAATGGTCGTTGGCTTCCTGTTTATGCCATAAAAACATCTGACTGTCCCGGGGGGCACGAACGTAAATTTTTTACAATTTGGCAATAATATGAACACGATGACTAAATGTAAATATTATTATTACTATCATCATTATTATGAGACATCACAGATTGAGATTTCCTACTTACCACTTGAATAAGTTGAACGAATAACAATGGAATTTCCCGTGAGAGACTTGCTGCACCAGATACAGGAGAAATAATTGTATTTTAGTTTTCTAAATAATTTGAACTATGGCATAAACTTCTCAGCTAAACGTATGCATTCATTTTAGTCAAGTGGTTGCATATTTAAATGTAAATATGCATGGTACTGTCATTTGGTAGAACAAGAAGAGCACTTGATTATAGTAAAAGGTCTAAAACTAGCGTCATGAAGTGAAACTTATTTGTTTACACAGAGGGGAAGTTGTATTTTCCCTGGTCAAGTTAACTTCAGAGGGGGATAATGCTTGTCATTGCCATATTCCTCTTAACTGCTAGATCGGGATGAGCCACTGTGCAAAATACTTCCACAAGTTTAGCCTTGTTTTTATACCTAAATACCAGGCTGTTTAACAATACTTGGATCCATCTATATACAGACCTTCTTCTCACACCAAGCCGCCGTGAAGTTTCTCCCGCCGAAACATTGGCCATGTGTAAATTTATAATCGATTCTCTGAGAGAAATGGAAATCTGCGCAGGCCTTTGATGATTCATCTTGATCAGGTTGACAATCAACTGATTTATGTTAAATGATTTGTTTTCCCGCCTACACGATAAGTGACGTCATGACGAACAGTGAAACCCAAATACGGAGGAAATATTAATCCCCATTTTAGTTTTCTCTGTAAGAAAACTATTGTGCCGGCGTTGTTTGTCCGTCCGCACTTTTTCTGTCCGCCCTCAGATCTTAAAAACTACTGAGGCTAGAGGGCTGCAAATTGGTATGTTGATCATCCACCGTCCGACCAATAAACATACCAGATTGCAGGCCTCTAGGCTCAGTAGTTTTTACTTTATTTAAGGTAAAGTTAGCCATGATCGTGCTTCTGGCAACGATATAGGATAGGCCACCACCGGGCCGTGGTTAAAGTTTCATGGGCCGCGGCTCATACAGCATTATACCGAGACCACCGAAAGGTAGGTCTATTTTCGGTGGCCTTGATTATACGCTATAGTGGCTGTACAGAAAACTCGATTGCGCCGAAGAAAATTCTACGCGTTTTTTACTTGTTTATTCTGGAACGAGTATTTCTGGATTTCGATAATAACTTGATTACTTTGGTCTTAAACATAAATATCTGAATGTAATATTAAAAGTAATGCCCGAATTTATTGAGATTTTGAAGGTCGACCTCCCGTATTTCAATCCTCTAATTTCACCGAACGATAGTTTTGGGTTTCAAAACGTTTCACTAAACTTTGTTCATTCATGGTATTTTTGTGCCAATTTCATATATTATATTGTTTGTATACATATTAATCTAATTTTGACCGTAACATTTGGTTTCTATGTGATTTTAAAAAGAAGAAAAAATATCTATTGGTGAATGAACTTCTCTGAAAAGCTGTGCCAGAACTTTCAAGAGTGGCTGTACAGTAAGTCGGTCAGCTTCACTGAAAACTCAAGGACGTATTCCTCAGGATGTCAGGCCAGTTTTAAAAATATGAATCCTCACGTAATAATCTGGATGGCAGCTTCAGTAATGAATAATTAGTTAGTTCGTGTAACAATACCCTAGATATACTGCTACGTCTATTCTGACAAATAAAAGGATTTCATCTCTGAAATGTGTGTTTTACATTGCATGCAACTATGGCACGAGATTTCCAATATATATTATATATATATATATATATATATATATATATATATATATATATATATATATACATATATATATATATATATATATATATATATATATATATATATACATATATATGTATATATATATATATATATATATATATATATATATGTATATATATATATATATATATATATATATATATATATATATATACACACACACACACACATAGGCTATATATATAAATACTAAGGAAGGTCTATCAACTAGAATCAAATATGAAATAATATCACAAGTATACAGTGAGAAGCCAAGGAACGCTCCTTTATAATTCAGTCTGGCAACACTGCATCCGTCTCAAGGGTATTGATTGAAGTAACTATTCCCCAGCATGTAAGTTACTTATTAGGTTTATCACTGTACATTCCACCGCCTACTGATTACTCGGGGACATGCATGCACAGAACTGAAATACAAATACAAATAAATACACACACACACACACACACACACATACATATACATATATATATATATATATATATATATATATATATATATATATATATATATATATATATATATATATATATATATAATTTTTGCACTGAAGGGCGTGGCTCCGGAAGGTGTTATTCTCTAGTTTAATATCAAGGGTTTTGGGAAAGTTGCTCGCACCTCCTATAGAATTGACGGCTTACAGCGTTCATGTTCCTACATAGGTCATCCATCCAAGTACTGACCAGTGCCATAGGTGATGCGCTATTGATGACCATGCATGTGTGTGTGTGTGTTAATGCATGTGTACCTCGACAATCATTGTTGTTCACATTTAACCCTTTTCAACATAGCACCCTCTCTAACACAATAAGTTATGCTCGAGTGTTAATTATCGTGAATCAATCGCCTTGAAGAGCGATTATGTAATTGCGAAGGGAGAGACCTAATCTAAAATGAGAATCTAAATATTACAGTTCATTTATCACCTTGTTACATATGATTTGTTAAAGTAAGAATGAGAGAGCCGTCTTTTTTTGTAATCCAATAGACTACATGTCAATATTTCATAAAAAATCTCACTTCAGGTAAAAGGGTGTCTTCTTTCATATTGACTTTGGATTTCAGTAAGCAGTTTATTGGGTTATTGGAATTTCCCATTTAATTGACTTTGGATTTCAGTAAGCAGGTTATTGGAATTTCCCATTTAATTATATTTAATCATCAACACAACATTGTTGGGTTTTATTTGCAAAGAAGACACTTAGCGGCAGTGAACTGGATTAGCGAATACATGCGAGACATATACAGTATGTATATATATATATATATATATATATATATATATATATATATATATATATATATATATATATATTTATATATATGTATGTATGTATGTATGTATGTATGTATGTATGTATGTATGTATGTGTGGGATAATCAGCCTCACCCTCCAATTTGCACACCTGAATTGAGCCGTCAGATGTCAGTATCACACGATCACATGAAAATGCAACTTCTAGCAAGAAAATAATTTGCTTTGAGATATTTTCCAGGGAAAGATGGTTGTAAAATGTGAGTGGAATAGCCTCTGTATTTTCCAAAGAAACCCACTAAGAAAGAAACATGCTCGTTTTATTATTTAGAGTTCGACAAAACGGCAGGAAGCAGGCGAGTATCGACTGAAGCGAATAGTTCTCATCGTTCATGTAAGCTGCATATTAGGTCTACTACATTCCATCGCTCTTTGATTATTCGGGGACACGAACACACACACACAACTGCTCAACACAGATAGGCCAGGATATACGTTGTTTGATTTAAATGCTAATCGGATCAACAACATTCTCCTTCTTCCCTTTCTCCCTCTCGCTTTCACTGGCAGTTTTCGTGTCGCTGAGCAAGTGTATTAGCTCTCTCTCTCTCTCTCTCTCTCTCTCTCTCTCTCTCTCTCTCTCTCTCTCTCTCTCTCTCTCTCTTGCTTTTCGGCCTCGTAGTTTGGGTGGTAGCGCGTCGTATTTGAATCTCGAACCGGACGATGAGTGATGGAAGAGCTCGTTTCCTAAAAATCCAGTCGGTAGACGACTGCCGATGGGTTCCAGCTAAGGATGAGTGAGAGAAAGAGAGAGGGGAGAGGAAACTAGGTGTGGATATTCATTCCTCTGTCAAAAATGTATACCATCAAAACGGGAGGAGCTCGGCTAGTTAATCCTCGCCCTGCTGGGGTAAATTTATCTTTGAATACTTAAGTAATTTTGCAGTTATCTAATAAATATTTATGCGTATGGATGTTGTCGTGTCTTTACGCGCGGATTTTTGTGGGAAGGCGTTCATAGGTATTTATTTAATACCTTCTAAGCATTAGGAGTTTTTTTTTTTTCGTAGACATTAACTCTAGCATGTATTTGCAGTTACTTAACACACTAAAAGCACTCTAGCATGTATTTACAATTACCTAAACACACTCTAGAGTTGAATGTCGAAATGTGTGTATGTGTGTGTGTGTGTGTGAGAGAGAGAGAGAGAGAGAGAGAGAGAGAGAGAGAGAGAGAGAGAGAGAGAGAGAGGTTAAAACCTTCCAATACTTAGATCAAATTAGATGTATAAGAACGTACAGAGAATTAAGAAATTGCCGTAACGGAGTTAAGTAATTCAAAGAGTAATAATTTCACTACTTTCTGCTAAAAGATTACAACGGGCATAAGGGAAATCACAAATATTTATGCACGACTTTGCATCTGACAGTAAGGGATGAATATTTTTTGTGACAGATTTGCACAGAATACAATTTGCCTTGAACTCAATTAGAACAGTCGTCCTCATGATTATTGTCGTACGCGGCTTAATTAAGAGAAGCCGCTAATTACACCTCCAGATAGTGTGCGGCGCAAGATATAGTGACATTAATCACGAGTAATCACGGACCCCATTACACCGTATTGTGGTTAACTATGACTTCATTATGCAGTCATAGTAACGATGATAAGTTATTGAATCTGAATCACTAATATGGTTTTCGGAAGCTTAGTGATTAACTTGCGCGGTAAAAGACCAGAATAGTGTAGGTTAGACCGGATTCAGTAAAAACATATATATAGATGAGAGAGAGAAAGAGTTATCCTATATTGCGAAAATACCCTAATAACGTATGTTTAGTCATAATAATTCCGTGATCACGTATGTACTGACAAAAATATGTCCGGTCATTATCATATTTGATTGTTATCAGTCTTATACAGTATCAAAGAAATATTAGGTTAAATAATTTCATTATTCCGTAACTAAAACCTCACTGCACCGGAATGATACAGAAAGGGATGAAATATCAAGTTTTCTTGCAGGTCGTTCGCTGGAGATAATAAGACTGTTGCTGCAAAAAAAAAAAAAAAAAAAAATGTAAAAGTTGCAGAATACATAAAAGTTTTGTGGCGCTCAAAATCCCAATATTTAAAATATTTCATTTTCAAAACTCTAACATTTGACGTATTATTACAATGTAAATGGGACTTGCGTAAACGCTATAACTCGATGCTTTTCTTCGAAACAATTGCAAAACAGTTGTTCGATAATAATTGTTCGAAAACCACTCGCTCGATTTAGTAATTGTTCGAACCAACAGTTTACGGACAGTTCTTCGAAAATGTAAATTGATAGCTGTATTCCAAGAAAACTCAATAAGATTTTTTTTAGTGTAAAGGATATACCCTTCGCAAAGAAATGGCTGAATTTATTGAAGGCGAGAAAGGAGGGACATGCTATTAATGGACGGATTCCTATATGTTAAGGACAAGCAAGTAAGATCAAAGGTCTACTGGAAATGCACACATTTTGCTGAAAAGTGCAAAGGGCGCGGTATAACAGTGGATGGCTGTATCAGTTCTACTTCCGGTGAGCATAATCATGCTGGAAATCCGACAAAAGTTGAAGTACGGAAGTTTTTAGATTATGTGAAGACAGACGTAAAATAAACACGAGAGTCTCATTGTATTATTTCTAAACCCTCTTCATACCCTTGGTTTCTGCGTTATTATCGAATAAGAAAGAAGAAACATATACAGAATTTCTTAGAACTGTTAAAACAACAGCGCCAACTTAAAATGTTGATTCTGTAAACTCAGATTTTGAGGCCGCTATAGTAAGTGCAATTAAGGAAGAATTGCCATCTTGTAACCATTACGGGTGTTTTTTTCATTTGTGTGTGTTTATATGGAAGTGTGTGAATTCGGCCTCAAGCGAAGGTATGACACTAATGTTGAGTTTTCATTAAACATTCGCATTCGTTTCTGCAGATAGAGTCGTTGAAACAATCAGTTCACTAATGGATGACAATATATATCCAGCTGAAGCTTTACCCATAGTCGACTATTATGAAGATACCTGGATTGGGCGGCCTGGTCGTAGGAATACGCATCGCCCTCCTAAGTTTAAAATTGAGACGTAGCCCTGTTTTGAAAGGGTACAAGAAGATTTGCCTAGGGCAAACAACATTATTGGAGGATGGCACCGAACATTTCTGCAACAAATCTCTGGCTATCATCCAACTATCTGGAAATTGTTATCAACACTGAGAAGAGAACAGACGCTGAATGAAATTAGTATCGAAAAGTTATTAGGTGGAATTGAGTGCAACACAGGGAAAAAGAAATATCGGAAGTCTGTAGAGGGCTTCAAGTCGCTTACTGATAAATTCTTCGAGTATCAGAATGTCATTGATTGTCATATCATTTTAATTTGTAAACTGGCAGATGTTTTGTTTTAGAAAATTCAATAAATCAACACTTTTGTTTAATCTTGTTTTATTATTGGAGACTGTCATCTAGAAGATAAATTCGTGTCCATTTTATTTATTCCCTTTTTCTTTATAAATATCCTCTGATAATTAATTTTTTCATTCTTATTGTGAAAAAGGATTATATAAGCTAGTTCGATTCGAACAATTACTTTTCGAACAACTGTTGTCGAACAATTGTTTTTGAACAATGACTTTCGAAAAATTGTCCGGATACCCGTTTTAAAAACTGAGGATGATTTTAGGATTTTTTAATCGAGTTTGATTTTCTCATGATTCCTAGCGTGTTTGCGCATGAAGAAGTAAAGGAATGGAAGGATACATCAGTTTTCATCCATCTGACAGTTAAAGAGACAATGTACATTTCACAAACGCCCAGTTGGCAAAACATTTAGTAGAACGTTGGCACTTATAAAGGGAGACGAAATTCCTCCATCTCAAACCGGCATCTTCATATTTCCGGCATTAGAAAACCCCGAACTTCAAAGGTTATTTTCAAAATGTCTCAGTGTAAACACCACAGCGCAATTATTTGAAGTTTCTGAAGCATGAATCCTCTCCTACCGAGTCTTTCGCGTTCGGGAAAATATGATTTCGTTAAGGTCAGCCTGTTCTATTTCTTTTATCCCACATTCGAAGTGAAACTGGTTGTTGTGTTGATAATCATTAGTTGCTGAACATTCTATTTTATAAACTATAAAGCCAACTCCTCAATAAAATAATGGTTTCTTGTGCTCATTACCAGGTCCATGTGTTGATCAACGCTTTTATATAAACAGTTCCTGTTTCTAAACCGGGTTTTGAATCTATTTTTGTACTTATAACTTACTCCTTATAGCTACTCATAAACGGAAAGAAAATATTATAGAAAAAAATTGGAACATATGTCGGTTTCATCTTCATAATTCATAATACTTTACGTTTTAAAGGGTAGGTGGCTGTAGTAATTAAGGTTATCGGCTCTGGAACAAGGTTAATTACTATACTTTCAGCATTCAGCACTGACACATGCTAATTATTTTACTTTTAAGAGGTCAATACTGAAACAAGCTAATAATTGTTCTTTAGGCAAACAGGCAAATTCAGTTCAAAAGGAACCAAATTACAATGCCAAAGCATATTCGTTAAAAAAGGAACGTTGATGTAAATTTCAAACAGCGGATAACGAAGGCTCAATTAAAACTGAACATTGACCAGTTTTCAGTCATGGCAAAACAAAGAATACAGAAGAGACGAAATGTCGACGGACTGTTTCCCTTTTGTATTTATCCCGTGTCCAGAAACAGTATTAATGAGATGTAGTTTTGAGAAGCGTTTTTGATCATTTGTCGCTACAAAACGTAAAGATCAGACAAAACCAAGGGCTAAATCTTTTCCTCATGAAACCTGGCCTCATAACTACGCTGCTAATTGACATTAAACAAAGAAGAAAAAAAAAATGTTGAAAGAATTCGAGGCAATTGAAATGAAACGCTTGGTGAAACGATACTGAAGGGGAATATATTAAGAATTTGAAAGTAGATAACTTAATTAAACAGTACCTTCGTATCTCTAAAAAGTGTTTCATATTATTCCAGCAATTTTAGAGCTTTAATGAAGATAAGGAAATGATGTAAACATCCTAAACTCTTGTAACATCATATGTAATTTTTTAAATTTATTTTTATGTTCATTAACAGTAACTTGAAGAATGGCAAGGAGGGAACATACAGACATATAATTAATAATTAGCGGTATGAATAAAATTACCACGAAAATGTTTTCAAGTCATGAAATATCAAAATAATTTACTAATATGTCTCACAGCATATACGTTTATCAACGTTTGAGAACCTAACGGAACACACTCCTATGATTTATATGAGTTATTTGCAAGATTTTACATATGATTAAAAAGTAGATGACCCGAAAGCATAATTAATTCAGTTTCAGGCAGACTGGTTGGTTTTTAAGTAGATTTTCTGTTAATGAAAATATTCTCAACTACATGAAAAAAGTAGATGCAGAAACAAAACGTACCGAAAAGAAATTGTAAATACTTGTAATTGAAATGGTAGGTTTTCTTTTAATTATTATTTATTCTAAAGAGTGAAATCAATCTTCAGTTTTCTGTAAAAGAAAACTGTTGTGCCGGCTTTGTCTGTTCATCCGCACTTTATTCTGTTCGCACTTTTTTATGCCCGCGCTTTTTCTGTTCACCCGTAGATCGTAAAAACTACTAAGGCTAGAGGGATGCAAGTTGGTGTGTTGATCATCCACCCTCTAATCATCAATCATACCAAACTGCAGCCCTCTAGCTTCAGTAGTTTTTTTGTACTTGTTGCAACGCTATAGGTACCAACAACATAGGCCACCACCGGACCGTGGCTGAGTTTCATGGGCCATGGCTAAGAGTTTTATGGGCCGTGGCCGAGGCCACCACAGGACAGAAAACTCGATGGCGCCGAAGAAACTTCGGCGCATTTCTTACTTGTTTCCCTAGATGTCACCATTGGTCGTGGGGGAGACAAAATTCCATTGCAGTGTTAACGTGAAAATCAGATTTTTTATCAGCAGTAAAACAACCATTAGATTTGTAGCGCGATGATTATTATCAAAGTTCAAGGCGCGATTTGAATTTCACACTCAGAAATATGACACTTCTGTGACTCATTTATAATCACTGGTGATCCATCAGGGCCTGAGGTCAGATAAGTTGCATTTTTCTGATGTCATGTAGTTAATTTGGTTTTATGCCACTAAGTCCTCTTGTACCTTCACAGCCCGTAATCTGATATCATAATTACACGTGCTATGGAATTATCTTTTTCATTTCCTTTTAAACGTTATCTTTTTTGTTTTATTTTCGTTGGGCAGTATCTCTAGTGGCAAATGCTATAAATTTGCTCAAGCAATGCAGTCCGTAATTTCCACTTGATGCAATGCTTTTTCATCCCCTCTGTCTTTTAGGGGATAAGATCGTTCCATGGGCATCTCTGTTACTTGACTCTCTCTCTCTCTCTCTCTCTCTCTCTCTCTCTCTCTCTCTCTCTCTCTCTCTAAATCTCCTATAAATCTTATTCAAAAACTTTGGATTTATTTTTCACTTAACCTTCATAAAGTTTCCAGCGTAAGATTAAGTTATGTATATATGTATTTATTTTCACGCATATATAGACCACTCAGTCTCTTTGCAATTTACTAAACCAGAAGTGGAAGATTAAGTTTCATATATATATATATATATATATATATATATATATATATATATATATATATATATATATATATATATATATATATATATATATACAAAACGCATACATACACATACATACATACATGCATACATACATACGAGTTTATATGTATATATATATTATATATATACACACATATACACATTCGACTCTTTTAAAAGATAACGACCTTCGACAATATCCACACAGAAAATTTAAGGTAAATCAGATGGTTTTCTTCTTTTCAGGCCCAGCCATTCGTACCAAGAAAGGTACTTCTCATATTTGGTGAGTAAATGGGATTTATTCTGTATGCTAGTCGCACACTTTCTTGGGAAACTCCTTGGATATAGACCTAGAGATTTCGTGAGTGAGATACCTTACCTGTTGCACGGTAAAATCTTCTTCCTATAAACAGATTTAGTTTTTCATTTTTCTGTTCAGGGAATGTTGAATATATTTTTTAACGATTTTGGTCCGAGTTGTGTTCAATTATGGCCAAATAGAGCCTGAGTGTATATATTTATGTATAAATTTATATATATATATATATATATATATATATATATATATATATATATATATATATACATTTATATGTATATATGCACATATGTATATATATATATACATATATATATATATATATATATATATATATATATATATATATATATATATATATATATATATATATATATATATATATGTATATATATATATATATATATATATATATATGTTTATTTTACAGTATGTGTATATATATATAATATTTATTTTCTGATTATATATATATATATATATATATATATATATATATATATATATATATATATATAAGTTAGGTATTTAATGCAGCAAGCTAATGAAATGAGAACTCCGTTAAGCCTTTGTTTTGTTGATTTTTGAAAGGCCTTTGATAGTAATTCAGAGACGGACTATGGGAAAAATCATCAGGCATTATGGAATACCAGAAAACTTTATGAGGGTTATTATGAACATGCATGAGGGCAAATCTCGTAAAATGATGGGTGATGGGTGTTTGAGTGATCCATTTAAAGTTAAGTCTGGTGTGATTCAGGGTGGCATCCTGTCTTCTCTGTTGTTTGAATTGGTCGTAGATTACGTTATGAGAAGGGCTAAAAGAGAAATGGATGCAGGTATACTGTGGGGAAAAAATGGGAGACTTCTTGGTTTAGATTATGCTGATGATATGGTTTTGATCTGCGAGGGACCAGAAAAGATGCAGTGTTTTGGATTGTCTAGTCAGAGAAGGTCGAAAGGTTGGTTTGGTTATTGATAGTGGAAAAACTGAAATCATGAATATGAATATTGAAAATGCACAAGATTGTCTAATTGAAGGCGTGGTTGTATAGCAAGTGGATAAGCTTAAATATTCAGGTTCTCTGAGCACAGAATTTATGGAAAGATTAAAAAAGGCTCATAAGGCAATGTGAATGCTTAAAAATATTTGGAATAATAGCAATTTATGTGTGGATACAAAAATCAAAATTTATAAGGTAATGGTTAGGAGTATTTTGGTTTATGGACATGAGTCACAGTACAGTACAGTGACTTCGGATAATAAACTCTTAGCATTTGAAAAATAAGGCACTCGGAAGACTATTAGGAATTAATTGGAGGGATAGGTTATAAAATAACAGACTCAGAGAAGTAACGGGGGTGCAGCTGGTCGATGAGTATGTTAGGTTCTCACGCTGGAAGTGGCTAGGCCATGCGTATAGAAGACAGAGAATAGTACGGGATACACCGGGCTTGGTTGCCCTTGGTAGAAGAGGTAGAGGTAGGCCAAAGAACAATGAGGCGGGAAGCAAGAGATGAGTGTTGGGGAGATCTTGAGTAGTTAGTCCAGGACAGAATATGGTGGCGTGAGTTCATCAAAGCCCTATGCATCCCTGTGGGTGCCATGAGAAACGATTGCTTGATTGATTATATATATATATATATATATATATATATATATATATATATATATATATATATCTTGTGATGGCTTGATTAACCACCACACTATATCCAAATATAATAAATCAACAAGTATTCACCAACACAATACTAAATCCACAATTGGTGGAATAGTATCACAACCTCTTAGCCGTGTGCAAAGATCAATTCAAGGGGCAAAGAAAATACTAAGAAAAATCCTTAATTTTAATACATTAATATAAGTCAGAAATAACACCTGAACCTCTTCAGAGCTCCCTGACTTTCCGGATGATATGGAGAAGAGGTTACATGTTTTATATTCAACTCTGCCATTTTGTCTTTGAAATACCTACTAACAAAATTAGAACCACAGTCCGATTGAATTATTTTAGGCATTCCAAACCTGGTGAAAAATTCTATTAGTACATCTACAATTTTAGCACTTTTTATAGTACAAAAGAGAATCGCCTCAGGATACCGAGACATCTTATCCATGATAGTAAAAATATATTCATTTCCACTACGAGTTCTTGGTAAAGGTCCCACAACATCAATAATCACCTCCTTGAAAGGTTCAGAAACCACTGGAATAGGACATAAAGGCGCTTTTGGAATAGGCTGATTGGGCTTACCGACCTTTTGACAGACGTCGCAACTATTGACAAACTTCTTCACATCTGCCTTCAACTTGGGCCAATAATAATTCATAAGTAACTTGACCGAAGTTTTATGAATACCAAAATGACCAGCCAAACCACTCTCGTGCGCCAATGCAATTAACTCATTCCTGTAAACATAAGGAACCATTATTTGTTTCAAAATTTCGTGATCAGCATTATTAGCCTCCATAGGTCTACTCAACCTATACAAAATATTCTTAATAATCTTAAACTTAGGAGTAGTCAGATCAGGCACCTCACCCGACTCTATAGAGATATCCTGAAAATCCTTTTTCTGAGCCTTAATAAGCTCTTCAACAGTCCAGTTAGGTTTATTTTTCATAATATCAATATCTCCTACAACTACGCTACCGCTCGATCTAAACTACTTAAATCAACATCAATTGTTGACTCTGCAGCGTCAACAATTCTAGCACTAGATCGAGTAACTACCGCTACTTCGCATGATCGGGATTTACCAATATTGGACAGGTATTATTCTTAAGTGCAACGTCATTTCCTATGACAATATCAACATCCTTAACAGGAAACTTATCAACGATGGCCAATTTTAAATTTCCTGAAAAAGGACAGATCAAGTTAAAATTTTCAATAGGGTAAGACTTTGCACCGTATCAGGGAAACCAGACAGCAACACAAATTCATTATTTTTAGAAACCAAATTACCCGGCAATGCCTCCCGAAGAACCAAAGACTGAGCTGCTCCAGTATCACGCAAAATCCGTACTTGCCTTCTCTCGGACGAATTTACGAACGAGACACTACCGACAGACAAATACTTATCAAAGCAGCCACGTAGTCATTGGTCAGTGGTCCTTGCGGGGACGGGTTCTCTCTCTCTCTTTTCCACACTCATTACTGGCCTACCATCAACCCTTTGTGATTTTCTAAATGCATGACACATACTTTTTACGTGCCCTTCTTATTGCAAAAGAAACACGTTAGTGCCTTCAACTTTTCTGGATTATATCCATAAGGTTTCCATAACCTCTGTTAGGAGAAAATTATTATTATTGTTATTAGTATTACTCTGATAGTTATTACCTGATGGTTACCCTGATGGTTACTTCCATAATTGCCTCTATTAAACCTCTTACCAATGTTATTATTGTTACAATTATTATTCCTGCCTGTTCTAACCCAACTAGACTTATTTATTGTTACACCTTCTAACTCATGTTTATGAGATAGATAATACTCATCACTAGCGATGGCTACTTCCTGAATGGTATCGAGTTTTAACTCTTCAAGATGGACCTTCAATTTATCCGGTACACACCTCTTAAACTCTTCCACCAACATCAATTCCTTTAATTTATCAAAATCAACCACCTCTTTGGACTTAAGCCAATCACTAGCATATTGTTCTTTAGACCTTGCAAATTCTACAAACGTTTGCTCCCTACATTTTTGTAAGTTCCTGAAGCGTTGCCTATAGGCTTCAGGGACCAGTTCATAGGCCTTTAAGACAATGGCCTTCACACTCTCATAATCTGATGAAAGATCCTCCTCTAAAGTTACATAGACCTTTTGGGCCCTTCCACCAATTTACTTTGAATAAGAGTGGTCCAATATTCTTGGGGCCACTCCAACCTTGCTGCTATTCTTTTCAGAAAGATACAAAAATTCAGCCACATTATTTTCCCTCAAATTGAGGTACAAATTTGAGAGCCTGCGCTAAATTAATAGCAGGCGTTACAGACCCTACTTGGAGAAGTGGGAGGAAGAAGGACCTGCACCTCTCATGGCAATCTCATGCTGCCTCTCCCTTTCCCTTTCCTCTGCCTTAAACTTTTCTATTTCCAAGTCCACCTTCCTCAAAGCAATTTGCCTATCTAAAATTTCTACAGATACCACACCACCTTTTTCAGATTTCACTTCTTGTTCCCCCACCAGCCTTTACAGTTTTATATATTCATAAATTTGCAACAACAATACACCCTTTCTTATTGACACTTCATATTCCAATTCAAAATGCTGCGCTACAATTATCAAGTCATCCCTATTCAACTCTGCAAGCCTCTCTTTGCCACCCCTCTCCACTAAGGAGTTCTAATACATCAACAACCGACATAATGAACACCTATTCACAAAAAGTAATACACAAAAAACGCGAGGAGGTGAAAATATGCTGCCTAAAAAAACTAAACCCCAAGAATCAATTTTGCACACACCAGTGAATACACAGGAACGGAAAAGTCCTGTCACGGTCGCCACTTGTGATGGCTTGATTAACCACCACACTATATCCAAATATAATAAATCAACAAGTATTCACCAACACAATACTAAATCCACAATTGGTGGAATAGTATCTCAACCTCTTAGCCGTGTGCAAAAATCAATTCAAGGGGCAAAGAAAATACCAAGAAAAATCCTTAATTTTAATACATTAATATAAGTCAGAAATAATACCTGAACCTCTTCAGATACAAAAATAATATGAATATCAATTATACTTAATAACAACCACTTACCCAATTAACGATAGAAAAATAACTCATTCAAACACAAAAAGGAGGGGGCCCAGACAGGAAGAGAAAAGCAAAAGAGAGAATATCCTAACGAATACAATCTAATATCCCTAACAACTTTTTTTTATAGTTTTCTGTGGCTCCTCTTGAAAGACAGTCACTCTCCACGTCTGGAGGATAAATCAAGGCAGTCAGGGTATTAGGCCCAAAACAGGATTAAAGTGCCGTGATCTCAACAAGAAGTCGTCAATATTTTATACAAGGGTTATAAATACCCTACCAGAGGACAGTGAGGTCCCCTTGGCTTTAATAACTGGACCAAGGGTATGGAAGAATTATCCGAAGATGAACTCTTAAGCTGCAGAGGGTAATGGATCCACTATATATTGGCGGGTGTACAGATCCTCAAAACAAGAAGCAAGTCAAGCAGCAGTCCAAAAGCCAACCAAATGCCCAGGCAGAGGTCCAGAACGTAACTAACTCCTACTCTTGTAGGATAAATATAAGACCCTCGTCCACCCAGGGCTGTGGGGAGTGGGGGGAATGGAATGTACTGGGGAAGGCCTCACACCCACTCAGCACCATATATGAAAAGACAACTGGCATTAGTAAAATTATAAAAGGAGCGAACCACCGGAGAGGAGCAAACAAGCTAACAAAACAAAAATAACACTTAAGTAATTTACATTCAAAAATTCATCCAGACTCATAAATTAATACCTAATTAAATGGCAACAACTGACAATATATATATATATATATATATATATATATACTATATATATATATATATGTATATATATATATATATATATATATATATATATATATATATATATATATATATATATATATATATATATATATATATATATATATATATATATATATATATATATATATTATAGCTTTGCCTGTGAAGGAAGCTTGGATTCTGAGAAGGGAATTTACCTTTATGCTTTTTCTAAGAGAATGCTTCACTCACCATGGGAAATATATTATATCTGACTGCTGCTTTGGGATCAGACATCCATAACAGAAAAGAAAAGGCGCTGAAGGCTTTTGCTCAATAGGGAGAAGTTGTAAATAAACACTTAGGTTCAATTTAAATTCACTTATATTTACATTAACAACAAAATCAGTAGAATGGGAATTAACTGAGGCAGGGAAACAAGGTCCTGCTAAATAACAAATTCACGTCAAAAAACAACAATTTCAAGGTGTCGAAGAAATCCATTTCAAAGGCACCGTAGAGTTAAATGGCCGTGGTGGGAACTATGGCAAGCAGGGCACAATCAGAGGGAATATTCCACAGCAGGCGTCTCCATCTGCAATGGAGAATGCACAAGTTTACGTCACGGAAAGAAACAGTGTAATGAAAGGAAAAATCGAGAAGTGCATGGGTGGGGCCAAGGTATCTTGATTTACGACACTAAAGCACGAGTGAATTAATGCACTGAAATAGTGAAGTCAGGTCTAGCATGGAAATTTGCACTTTGAAATGAAACCAAAAAATCAGCAAAAGAATAAGTTCGTGACTGATTAAGAAATACCTCTAATCAGGGTATGTTACTTTTGTTGGAGAGTTGTCTTCGCTGTAGATAAGAATGGAGGAGGAATTTATGGGGGGCTTTCACTGGTAGGAAAACTTGGACTTGAGGAGGAAAGCCACATGTCGGGTATGGCCCAGATGGAGGGGGGGATCAAGGGGAAGCTGCTTCCGGGTGCTGCAGCCAAGATGCCTCTGCCTGTCTTCAGATTGCGTGGCTCCTTATATGATTTTTGGAGGATTAACTTCCCATTCTCTCTTGACGCTCCATTTTCTACGATTGCATCTGCAGATTGTTGGCGCGCTTTCTTTGACCCGGTCACCACATGTCGGGCAAGGGCCACTTGGTCAGTTCATAAGGGCCTCTGAACTTTCTCTTTGAGTAAATCTTCTCCACCAGCCCATCTTAGCCTACGGCAGGGATTTGTCTCCAAATGGCTCCGTTCCTGGAAACAGGTATTCAGGCAGTCGGGTCCAAAGAAAACGAGATTAAGGAGTGTCTAGGGAGTGATAAGTTAGAGATTAAGAAGGGGCAAATGTTTTCCATAGCCTTCCTGTCAGTCAGCACTATGATGAAAATTGACTATGCTTCTTTGAACAGAATAAAACAGTTTTTTGTTTTACGTTATTTTTCTTACAAGCATAAAGGCTTATATCTTATTTTATTTCCTTCTGTGAAGCTGGACGGGAGAGTTAGCTTGGGAAGGGTGTCCCTTGTGTGTGTATATATATATATACTATATATATATATATATATATATATATATATATATATATATATATATATATATATATATATATTGTATATATATATGCATATATATATATGTATATAATATATACACACACATTAATTGCTATACAAAGTCATAAATATTCACATCTTCCACCATTTCCTTACACTACTTTTCTTCAAATACTTGATGTCACATTATTATTATTATTATTATTATTATTATTATTATTATTATTATTATTATTATTATTATTATTATTATTATTTAAAAGCTGAACACTATTCATATGGCACAAGCCCACAAAGGCCATTGACTTGAAATTCAAGCTTACAAAGAAGATGGTGCTCATTAGGAAGCAAGAGAAGGTAAAGGGAAGTACAGAATGAAGAGATCTCACTTATTAAAAGAAAAAAATAAATTAATAAACTAATAAACAGATAAAAATGTATTAATAAGCAAGGAGAATAGCATTAGGCCAGTAATGCATTGCATCTTTACTTGAACTTTTGAAGTTCCAGTTGGACGACATCCACAAGGAGACTGTTCCACAGTCCAGCGGTCTGAGGAATAAAAGACCCCTGGAACTGAGAAGCTCGACAGCATGGCACATTTACTGTATATTGGTGCTGTTATTCAGCGAACCTGGTTGCTCTCGGTAGGGAAAAGGGATCATGGATAAATTGTGAATATGAAGGATCTGAATTGAAAATACAACTTATGAAAAAGTGACAAACAAGAGACCATCCGTAGATGGTCCAAGTCATAACTGCTAATGTTAGCAAACGGAAACCTACCACCACGAACAACTCTACCTAAAAGAGATAAATCTATGGCAGAAGCAGACATCCACAACGGAGAACGGTATTCTAGTAAAGGAAACACAAATGATCTAAAACAGGTTGCATTGATTTTATCATTGATATAAATATAGGAGGCCTTACGAACAATATCTAACTTTCGCGCGGCATTAGTTGAAACTTTCATCAGATGTTTCTCAAAGGTAAGATGTGAGTCAAAAGTTAAAGCTTCAGACTCCTTCAGCAAAGTCTCATCGACCTGAAGGGGAGGATGGGGTTGAAAAGCTGTACAAGGTTTGGTAATCAATAGTGTTTTTGTTTTACTGGAGTTCAGCCTCATATCCCACCGACCACATTTACTGACCCGGTCACATGTCACGACTGAGACTAAGGGCAGCTTCATTTCTCATAAGTGGAGACAACTACACCCGATAAGTGTTGTATCATCTGCATACTGAACAATCTTGTTTTCCAGGCCAACAACCACATCGCTTGTATATACCAAAAGTAACAGTGAACCAAGAACTCTACCCTGGCGAACTCCGGAGACAATAGGTCTTGGTTCACTAAAGATTACATCAACAGCAGTTCGCTGCTGCCTACCTGCAAGGAAATCTTAAAGTAATCCTAAAACATATCCACCCACTCCAAGATTCTGTGGTTTATAAACAAGTGCCTTTTGATTTACTAAATCAAAAAGCAGCACTAAAATCTATTTGAATTACTGTGCACTCAAAACCCTTATCAAGGTTCTCTTGCAAATGATAAGTCAAGTCTAAAAGAGCATCTCAGGTACCTAACTGCTTTCTATATGTATGCATATCGACTATCAGCTAACAATCCTTTAGATTCCACATACTTATATAGCGGCTTAAAAATAAGTTTTTCAGCAAATTTGGAGAGTTCAGGGAGAATAGAAAATGGCTTGTGGTTACTGCAGTCTGCAGATATGCCATTCTTTGGAACCGGCACTGTATTACTAAGTTTGCGCTCATCCGCATAGATACTACGTCGACAAAAAATCTATAGAATCTACTAATTAATCATGGGCGGAGTCCTGTGAAGCCTCGTTACTCATTTACAGTAAAATCAAGTAAGCGATATTAGTGATAGCGTTAGTAACCAACAAACACAAATAAGTGCATCACCATTTTCGGAAAACTTGAGAGAAAGGCGGATGCGTGTCTCGGAATCTTGTGACTATTGGCATATTAGACGAAGGGAATCGCTGACCCATTCAGTTATTCGGACCACGAGAGGATGCAAGGGTATGCATATGCAGTAAATCTCCCCATTTGCATATTGATCCCAACGCCTCCACATTATATCGACCTGACTGGGTTTAGAAGTTAGGCAGAGCTGCACTGCATTATGTTTGCAAATATGTAACCATACGATACCACTCAGTGGGCTGTGGGTCCGAGAACTGTGACTACTGTTGTTAGGGATTCGGAAGGGAGTGGATTCATTTTCATAGATCCGGATGTGGAAGCGGAATTTTTTTGTAACCCATTTTTAACCCATTTGCGGGAAAGTTTTTCCATATTTTTTTCGCTACGGACACGCAAGTCAGCCCAGTATTTTGCTTTTTCATATCATCAAATTTGTGAAAACAGTTTTAATATTTTTATATCGTGAAGTTGAGGTTAGCCACCCCCAGCCTGATCCCCAGCCCCTTTCCCCCAACTCCCTGTCTCTCTCTCTCTCTCTGTGCCATCCCCCCCCCCTTCTCCCTATTCTCGTTTACGTCGCTGCTTGCCATATATCCTCACTCATATCGCTTAAATTCGTGTTCTCTTCATTACCGTTGCTACGTTATCCCCATAACACTGTATATCCTCTCCAAATAAGTGAACCTTCATTGTTTGCACTTAATAAAGAAAGCAAACACTGCGCGTATGTGAATCCGGACTAATAAAATGTAGTAAATGGGACTTCTGCAACGAAGCGTAAAACTGGGCGTGATTTCGACGGCAGATTGAATATCTGGAGAAGGGCTTATTTTCAAGTCCAATTGTACGCAATGTCTGCATGGTTCCATATGCTTATTATGGCTCTCAATAAAAGGAAAATTCAGTATGGAAGTGTAGACTACTGAAGGATCAGCGTGAATCCTAAATTGAATTTATAATAAGCAATGTCAAAGTCCTCTGAAGAATTTCCGTGCTTGTGTTTCGCGTATGTGATAAAATAAGAACGAAATAAGTGCGTTCTCCTTAAATATATTTCTTCATTTATACAACACTGGATCTGTAATTTATTATTGAATTTTTTATTAATATAGATGGAATCAAGAATGCTACACTGATTCCCTCAAATATTTCGTTCACCTTACCGCATAAATTTTTATGGGCATCTCTCTCTCCTTTTATGTTCCTTTTTTGTTTTTACGATTATCTTTGACCTTCTCCTGAATTTTATTTCACATTCTCTTTGTTGCCACTTCCTGTTTTTCTTAAATTTTCAGTTAATTATCCAATAATTTTATCCAAGAACTTGAAACGTCTGTTACTGTATTAATATATTTTCCTTTGAGAGCTGTACGAATGCAAATGTCTAACATATATTAATTTCGTGTATCATAATCTAAAATTGAATGTCAGTACAGTCAAGGTCATGATAAAGTGAAATCAATTTGCATATTATCCGTAAACTTTATTTAGTAATAAAATTATTGTTTGTAACCACCTATATGGTACTGTATGTATATAAAAGCTTCACCTAAAAGCTTTCAGATGTGATCTTAATCGTCTTCTGTGGCGATAAAGCAAAATAATAAAAGAATTTCCGTCTCTCATTATATTGATTATTGTGATCTACGACGTATGAAGATTTTGTGCGCACGTTTTCGATCTTGCCTGGCAACCTTTGCAATTGAGCAGTTAGGAATGAAATTCATTTTTTAAAAATCTTTTCATATGTTTTGTACTGCTCTCATTGTGGTACTTATACAGTATGAAAATGTAGAAACATTATAATGTTTTGCATTGAAATAGACTATTGCCTTTAGCTTCTGAGTCGAGAAGCCCGGGTTCTCTCAGGGTTAAGTTCCTTTAAATATTTGCTGTCTTTTGAATTTTACACCTGGTGGTCGGTAGAATGTCGTATATAAGAGAGAGAGAGAGAGAGAGAGAGAGAGAGAGAGAGAGAGAGAGAGAGAGAGAGAGAGAGAGAGAGGAAAATGTGTTTCACGATTTAATCCATCAGTCTGATTCTCTCTCTCTCTCTCTCGCAACGCCTTATCAACTATTCCTTGACATTTAACTCACTTATAACCTAAACTACTGAAATTCATCGATGACTTGTTGAAATATGTAAGGATCAGACAGACAGGCAGACTTTAACTGGTGTATCTAGTTTGTTTGTATATATTGTAATGCCTCTACTTTGTATATCCCATGTATATGCCCTCATGCTGAAAATAAAGATTATTATTATTATTATTATTATTATTATTATTATTATTATTATTATTATTATTATTATTATTATTATTATTATATCTGTCCATCTTCTCTGGCATGGATATACTGTATAAACGTAATATTAAAAAAAAAAAACAATTGCGGCGTTTAAAAAAGAAACTTTCCTGATAAGTTTATGCCCAATCTGTTTTAATAGCGCTCACAAACATCTCACCGGTACCGACACTCAAGCGCTTTTTCCAGCATTTTCTAAAGACAGCGTCACACAAACACTTTTCTGGAACCCTTTAAAGGCGATACCATACGGGCATGTTTTAGACCATTTTTGAAGACGGGGAGCATCTTACCGTCAAACTTTGCACCAAGTAAGCAATGTCTTCTCCCATATATTGTCAAAATTGAGTCCTTTTTACGTTCCCTAAGGTGGTGTCACATAACACGAACACGCAGGACTTATATTTTGCCCCGCATTCCGCCTACGCGCGAAGCCTCTGTAGGCGAAGCACCACCTGCTCTCCACTGCATCCTTCCCTCTCTCGGCCTTTCGTTCGTCCGTTGGCAACATAAAGTGT
Organism: Macrobrachium rosenbergii; assembly: GCF_040412425.1. Classification (NCBI taxonomy): domain Eukaryota; kingdom Metazoa; phylum Arthropoda; class Malacostraca; order Decapoda; family Palaemonidae; genus Macrobrachium; species Macrobrachium rosenbergii. The sequence goes on along the minus strand of NC_089757.1, from coordinate 10,498,161 downwards.
TGGATTTATTGTCGCTTCAAATTCCTGGCGTCCACGCCTCCGTTAGAAGTGAGAATTGCTGGCGGGGGAAGGAGGGCGACTTTTCCCCTGATACGAATTGTTTACTTTCAACGGGAGATGTTTCTGTTTGACGTGCACACATACAAATACTTGCACACTTCTAAGCCAAAGTAGAGGGAGATATAAACGTTTAAAATGGTAAAGAAGTTTGAACTAATAATAATAATAATAATAATAATAATAATAATAATAATAATAATAATAATAATAATTAATTATTATTATTATAAAATAAAATAAAAAATAATAATAAATACATACATGCATACTCGTATATGCATACAAACATACATACATACATATATAGGCTACATACACATATATAAATACATTCTTATATGCATAGATATATTGTAAACAACAGGAAAAAGAAAGATAATGATAAAATAGGTCTGTCTTGGTACTGCGATTTTCTATTAAGGTAATTACATGTAAACATATACATATACATATATCCGTCCATACATACATACCAGTTTCCAATCGTTTTGAAACACTGAAACATTTCTGTAAGAAAATTTCTAATATGCAAAGGAACCGAATAGAAAATCTTAAAATAAAATTGTCGAGATTTTATAACCAATGTTAATATAATTTACAATTTTGTTTGCTCTAGTTCAATTTTTCTCGTCTTTTTGAATACAGTAAAATGATTAATATCATGCATTCTTTTATTGTATTACACGTTGTGCTTGGAAATATGGCCTCAAAATCTTTCAGAATAAAAGTTTAGGCATGATGAAGTTAAATAATAGGAAGCCTTGAAAATGTATTTTTGTTGGGCAGAATTTTCCCATTATTTCTTGTCGTCATTTTAAACCAAACATTCTGGATATCATGTCAAGGCAAATATGAAGTGAGAGTGATATAACTTTCTGAAATCTTTAATATATGTCTTAGTTTCATTTACAATGATGCCATATCGCTTTCATGTAGCGGCGAAAATAAAAGTGGGGTGAGATTACGCAAAGATTTGAAAAAAAAAAGGATTTTGGATAAATAATTATTTACTTACATGTGATTGTCCTCATTTTCATTTAATTATTCGTCATTATCTCCCGTGTTCTGTTCGTCAGACGTAATCACTCTATTTTCTCTTTTGTGAGGGAAGTGATGCACACTGTTGCATTCATCAGGATCTTTGCAAAAAAGATTAATTTCATAATGGACTTTCTCAGAAAAATCGAGGCCTCGGGTAAAAGTGGTGTTAATGGACATCTCTTCTGGAAAGATTAAATATCTTAAGATGTACCAATGGCGTTCATTCTTTTCCAAAATAAATTCTGTTGTCTCTGCTGGGCGGTTAGTGTCCAGGGGCGTACAGCAGCATTCTAGTCTCATCTTGTCCTTAACGCAAGGGTCCCTTTTGACGTAAGCCAGCTTAATCTAAACTAGACATAAAATATGGCGGTTCTCCAAACTGTTTTAATGGAGTGATCTTTTAGATGTCAAGAAGTCTGCCTCTGGAAAGATTAAATACTTTTGGAAGTAACAAGAGCGGGAGAGAAATCTTCATTCGTAGAGTGACTGCCAAGTCCTTCACGTCACGTCTCAGAGACGATGATTTTCCAGATTTAATGCAGTGTGTTCATTGTATGTGTATACGAAAAGGATCTGGAATTCTTCATTATTTCTTAGAAATAAACGTTTAATAATATTTTATGAAGGCTTGGCTATAATACGAGATTTTAAAACGCAACAAGGGTCTCACGCTTAATTTTAGTAACGATAATGTTAATAAAGGAAAATCCATCAGTGAAGCCATTCATAACTAGAAGTCAATCATCTGTATTTCTTACGGCAAGTTGTGATACCCTTGGCATTGGGTGATCAGTAAGAAACCGTTATACATAAATGTACCATACAAATAGTCATCCATCATCGTTTCATGATGACCTAATATTTGCTTCCATTTAACTCTCAGTCCTCCTGCTCCTTCTGTCCCCTTTGTAAGGGACATCGATCGTGTTCCTTTCCCGAACGCTTTGAAAAGCTGCTTGGAAAAACGTTATTTTCGGGCAAACACGACCCAAAGAGTGTCAAGAAAAGATAAATCGAAAGAGGGAGAGAGAGAGAAAGTCAACAATGCATATTGATTATTCTCTTTACTCACATGTTGAGGGAGAGAGATTTCCAACTCAAGACCTTGGCAATCTCCTTGAGAGAGAGAGAGAGAGAGAGAGAGAGAGAGAGAGAGTATTTTCTTTAAATAAGAGACGATTTTCCGATGTATTATCAGTTATTCGTTGTATCAATTTATCAGTTGGTTCATCTGGACAAAGACCAAATCAGAAATAATTACGGATGTTGTGTCAGACTGGATAAGATATATAAGAGATACGTCTCTGTTTGATTGTATAAAAATGAGGTTTTTTAATCTTTCAAATTTATAATCACTAGATATATCCGTTGTGGTTAAAAAGTTGATTGAAACAAAAATGTTCCCAAATTTAAATGGATTTTTCATCCATTTCAGTCTCTCAGTAGCTATTTTAATGAAGTTATTTTCCGTTGCTTACAATTATGTTCAAACTTTGTTTTGGTTGAAAGTCACCACTGTAGCCTCTTGAATGAGGAAATTTTCTATCATCTGTACATCTTGCTGGCATTACTTTGCAACAATTGCTGGTAAACATTTTCTGCCATCTGTTCACATTTTAATAGCATCATTTCTATTCACAATTCACATTCACAAATGATCCCTGATCATCCTTTCCTGCCGAGAGCAACCAGATTTGCTGAACAGCAGCACCAATATGTAGTAATTGTGCCTCGCTGTCGAACTTCTCAGTTTCAAGAGGTCCTTTATTCCTCACACCGTTGGACCGTGGAACATTCTCCTTGAGGATGTTGCAATTGGACCCTCGAAAGTTCTAGCGAAAATGCAGCGCATTACTCCTTGTATTTTAGTAATTTACATTTTTATCTGTTTATTTATTTGTTAATTTTTTTTTTATTAATAACTGGCCTCTTCTTTCTGTGTTTCCTATTACCGTCTGTTATTTCATTCAAATGAACACATTCTTTAGAAGCTTGAATTTCAAGTCAGCTGCCCCTGTGGGATTGTTCCATAAGAATGGGGTTCATCTTCTGAATAATAAAAATTCACCAGTCATACTTGACCATCTTGATGGCATCACTTAGCATCAAATGCTGGAAAACATTTTGTGGCAGCTTTTATTAACTTGAACCAAATACGGGAAAAACATTATGTGACATCTTTTTACATCTTGAAAGCATTACTTTGCACCTGGTACCCGTTACCTTCTTGGTTGCACCAATTTGCACCAAATTCTGGAAAACCTTTTTTTCTAATATCTCGCAGGGTCTTGACGGCATCATTTTGGGCTAAATGCCAGAAAACATTTTCTGATATTTTAAATTTTTTTATTTTTAGCATCACTTTGCTACAAACGTCGATAAACATTGGTAAAGATTTTCTGCCAACCATTAACACCTTGGTGACATTACTTTGCACCAAACACCAGTAAACGTTTTCATGGCATCTCTTAGTATCAGCTTAGTATCCCCTTCGCCAAATGCTGGAAAACATTTTTCTGGCATCTCTTTACATCTTGCTCAGAGCATTTGCATTTTTTTGAAATGCTGGCGAACGTTTTTGGCAGTGATTATCTTGACGGCATCATTTTGGGGATAACTTACGCCCCAAGGCATTTATAAATGATATGTTTGTCATCCCTGACCAGCATTCGAACATTTGTATTTTGGGTTTGGTTTTGATACAAGGATGAGAGTGGTTTACTTATTCATCCATTTATGATATATTTTTAAGTTGATTTCTACACTGTTGTACGTATCCTGTCGAATTCTACACACTCACATACTATATATATATATATATATATATATATATATATATATATTATAAATAAATGTCTGTTGTCTTATATAATTTTATATATTATTTAAATAAATGTCTGTTGTCTTATATAATTTTATGTGACAGCGCCGAATCAATACATGGCGCGACATAACAAGTGTTACAACAGCATTTTTCCATTTCCTTGGTCTAACCCTTGCTCTGTGTAAACTGAAGACTGCAGGTATACTAACGTCACAGCAGTTAAGGTCATTGATAACAATATGACTAGGAAATAATTTCCTTGGAGCAGAAATATTAGAGGAGGTTCACATGGGTAATTCCCATGGAAAGGCATAAGGAACACCCTGCATATAATCAGCATATATAGCTGATTACGAAAAAAATATATTTGTTCGATTTTTGTCTATATTTATCAAAACTTCAAGAAACCATTTAATGAAATATTTAAAAAATTTGCCATATATCAGTGATGAGAATGATTTCTTCAT
>NC_089757.1:10431269-10488769 GCF_040412425.1 Macrobrachium rosenbergii | reverse complement strand
TAAATAAGCTTTATTTGGCAGTAGGGTTGTACAAAGTCCTTAATTACTATTTTACTTGGAACCGTAAGACACGTATCTTACAATTCATAATTAGTGTGTCAGCACTCATACGTACACTGTGGTATAAGCATATTGTAGTTATAATTAAAAGATTGTCTTAATGGAGAGAGAGAGAGAGAGAGAGAGAGAGAGAGAGAGAGAGAGAGAGAGAGAGAGAGAGAGAGAGAGAGAGAGAGATTGTCCTGCACATTATTAGAATATATATTGCCATTGTCTCTTCGTCTTTCTCATAGTAATTAATGCCTCTTTCACTCGTATTTGATAGAGAATCATGTTATGTGACCGACTCTCATTTGAAGACGAAATTAGTATTATTTGAAATATTTCCTTTCTGAAAACGAATTCATCTTCAAAATTAAACAGCTTACGGATATGGCTACATAATTCTTGTCTTGCCCTTTTAACTACAGCAAGAAGATAAACTAGAAAAATCAAGTAAATATTGACCAGAAAAACAAATTACAATTTCTTAAATGTGGATCGATTTCTTTGAGCTGGAAGCAAATATAGCAGGATCATTTCCAAAGTCTTTCTTTGTTTACTTAGCTTCGTGAATGTTCGCATATGCACAATTTGCATGACGACTGAGTTTTGCATGTGAAGGAGTAATATATTCTTGTATACAATAATTCTAGTGTCTTGGGATTACAACTTTTGTTATGTATGATGCTTTCTCTATTCATTGAAAGAACACAAGCACTCAAACTTATAATTTATAATAGTATACCTTAGCATTGCAAGGAACACACGCACTCAAACTTATAATTTATAATAGTATACCTTAGCATTGCATTGCCCACAAAAGAGAGAGAGAGAGAGAGAGAGAGAGAGAGAGAGAGAGAGAGAGAGAGAGAGAGAGAGAGAGAATCATAAAAATAAGTTTTATAATTTTTGTAACGTAAATACATTTACTCCATCTTTCGGGTCATTGGCATTCATTATTTTAATTGCATATGTTTCCAGCCATGATATTTATATAAATAAATTCAGGTGATAAAAGAAGTCATTTTTCAGTGTTAACGGAAAAAAAATAGATTTCCTTTAAAAAAAATCTCAGTAAAGACTTAATTACTTGGAAGAAAAATTTTGGTTAGATGGATAGGTTTTTCGGCAGTGGAAGGGTCAAACCCAAGACTGAGTTGGGTAGTAAGAAGGAGAATGAATAAATGTAGGTGACATTACAGTTTTTGTTCTGCTTGTAAAAACTCATTGAAACTAAAGGCAGTGATATAAAATTCTCTGAAAATACAGGATCGGAAAGTAAAATAAAAAATCAGATACTTTTCTCAAAGACAGTATGTTATTTCTGCTCAGTTTATTGAACAAAAGATGGCATTTGAATTGTGTTTATACACAGTCAAGGTCATGATAACTTGAAGAGAATTCTATTGCTTATCATCCGTAAACTTTATTTCTTGAAAAAAAACATTTGAACAATAATGTCATTAATTATAACACTCCGCAGGTCTTATCATCCATACTTTATTTAATGAAAAGATTTGATTTTTTAATGATAATTTACTCGAAATTAAGTATAGGTCTCCCAAGGTTATTATTAGAGTTTTATACGAGAGCGCGGTTTTGACTAATTTTTTCCAATTACTTTAATTTCATTGGTTTATGACTCACCAAAGGGTTTTTGTAAAAGTTTCGTCATCAGATGGTGTGATCTTAATCGTTTGCTCTGACGTTACAGCAAAATAGTTAGTGTATTGTTGTCTGCCATTATATTTATTATTATTTCGATCTGTGATGCATGATGATTTTCTCCGCACGTTTTTTTTTTTTTTTTTTATCCTTACTGCCAACCTTTTCAGTTTAGGAGTAGGAGTTAGGATTGAAGTCCATTTTGAATCTTTCCATATGTGCTGCACTGGTCTGTATAGTGATATGAAGGTGTTAGAATTAAGTCGATGACAATTCCTCTTTAGGAAAATGCAGACTCATTCTAATGTTTTACATAGAAATGTCGCCTATATATTCTCCGAGAAGCCTGGGTTTCAAAGTCGAGGGAGGAACGTCTGGTTACGTTTCTTTAAATCTATTGCTTATCTTGAATTTTGTACCTTGGACGGTCGACAATAGTGGACGAGAGGAGAGAGAGAGAGAGAGAGAGAGAGAGAGAGAGAGAGAGAGAGAGAGAGAGAGAGAGATTTTACGGCATAAACTGCCATATAATTTCACAAAGGGCAAGAGCTCCAACGTGACAGAGTAATTCCTCACTATGCTGGGATGGATTTACCATTAATCACTCTCTCTCTCTCTCTCTCTCTCTCTCTCTCTCTCTCTCTCTCTCTCTCTCTCTCTCTCTCAACATCCGATAAACTCACTCTTCCTTGATGCAGACATGGATAATATATATGGTTTTTGTTCAAATTCAAAGAAAAAGACGATAGTTTCGTTGTGAATTACTGTCCAAAAAATTTCTTGAAAATTCTTGCCCAATATTGAAACGAGGATTGATCTGTCTCAACATTTCCCACAAATAACTGATGGGGCATCATCACACAAGCAGGTTTTTCGGCATATTTTAAAGCTGGTGTCACAGAGTCCGTTTTCTGCCCTTTTTAAGGTCAGTGTCTCATGTATACATACATAAATACATGCATGCAAACACACACACACACACACACACACACATATATATATATATATATATATATATATATATATATATATATATATATATATATATATATATATATAACTGTGAGAAGTATTAAGACGTGTTCATTATCTGATGCACGGTTCCCTTAGCAAGAGTAGTGTAAGGACATTCCTGAAACCCCATTACAGCTTCCACCAGCCGGTAGTTCCTCTTCACTAATATTAGAGAACTCGCTGTCCTTTCACCTTTATACTTCCTGTTGAGATTCTTGGTTATTGGCAAAGGCAGCAACATCAACAGAACTGATGAAACGGAATATTCATCTGCCCGATTCCATCATTTATAATTTAGATTATGAACCCTTTAACAGATATCTAAATATCCCCCAGGGAAATTGACCTTACCTTCTTTCCAAAGAACCTTTGTCAGTATTAATCTTCTTATAGTACATTTTTCTTCCGTGAATTAATGAGGGACCTTACAATATTATCAAAGTAGAGTGATCTGCTCTTCTTACTGCCCAGTAACAAGTCTCGCCAATCCTCTTTTCCTGGCTTGTGTTATGATTGCTAATGCAAGAGAAGCCCTTCCTGTTTTAGTTTTACAAATAGAATGCTCAGATACTTCCATTACTGATATGACAGCATGTGCTCTCGGGGTACACCATATACTGTTCTGACATAAGGCTTAGACAAATCTGGGGATCTTAGCTAATGAAATATTCAATACAGAAATCGGTGTTACTTAGCAGGCAGTGTGTTGACAGTCTGTTGAAAATAAAATGTGGTAAATTGCTTCAGTTGACAACAACAACAACAACAATAATAATAATAATAATAATAATAATAATAATAATAATAATAATAATAATAATAATATATGAATATTGTTTGTATAATATAGATAGTCAGCTGGGAGGAAGCCAGCCTCACATAAGTTGAATGAATTAACTTGATTCGGAATGTTATGTAGCTTCTCTAACGTTGTGATGTTCCCTTTTGAGCCTCTCTTAAATAATTCAGCAGTGTGTATAGGTTAAAATAATAATAATAATAATAATAATAATAATAATAATAATAATAATAATAATAATAATAATAATAATAATAATAATCGGTAGTAGGCTACATCGGCACACACCAGTTGACTATAAAAGAAATAGCATATATGAAATTACAGATAAATAATCACCTTTCGCTTTCTTCCGTCTATCAAGGACAAACTGCTGTAAGATATGAATATACGTAGCAGCTTTTCAGAGTCAGCTTTTACATTAATTTGTACGAGCTGCGTAGTCTCAAAATCCAGATGAAAAAATCAATAATTAAAAAAGTCTATTTAGTTTTAATTCAGACCTCCATTAAGCAACAAGGCACTCTTAAAAAATGACATTAAAATTAAAAATAATGATCGATTCGATAAAGTGTTTCCGCGACTGCTAAAAGGGTTGGCAGATTATTTATCCGCAACGTATTCCAGAGACCTTTTCTCTCATCCTTTTCCTGTTATTTGTGCGGAAAGTTATATTGCCTTAACAATTGTTCGTGTGATGGAGACAGAGGGACGGATCTGATTCTGAGTTTAAGTAGGAAACACTCCGTCCGGCACAGAAACTCTTATTAATTATAATTCACGTTGATTGCCATTTATCTCAAGGTATAGTGAAATCGACACTAAGAAATAGTTGTGGGTTAATATTTATGAATATAAAAAGTCACGAATGTAAAAGTGAGACAGGTTAGATTGTTTGTCATTAATGTTGCACCTTACGTTTTGTATACTTTCAAACATTGCGCCATTTGTAGATATAGAGGGCATTGTTGTTACTACAGTTACAGACACGCACTCACACACTCACACACATTATATATAATATATACACACACACACACACACACACATATATATATATATATATATATATATATATATATATATATATATATATATATATATATATATATATATATAAATGTTTGCTAGTTTGTTCCATCTTTGTGATACTCTCACAGGGTCCATATTTTTATGCATCCGCACAAGGAAAGCGATGACAACTGCAACGCTTAAGAGAATCTAAGTCACTAATGATCCTTTTGATATGATATATATATTGAGTCGAAATTTTTCATTGAACATCGTTAACCATTCATTGGCGAATTCTTGCAGACTTCTCTGAAGCATTGCAGTTGTTATCGTTTTCTTTGTGCTGATGCGTAAAAATATAGGATCGTGCGAGAGTATCAGAAAGATGGAACAAACTAGCAAATATTTTTCCTTTATTCTTCTACTCGTACTGCTGTTTAAGTAACCGATGGAGAAATAGCGAAGTCAAGGTGCTACTTTTATTTGGCGTCTATATGCTTATTATGTATAGTGTATGTGTGATTTTGTTTTTTACATCTTTATTGACTTTTTTCTCTCTGCATCCTCTGTTTTAATATTTTGTGACGTAGGACACTATATTGTAATCACGTTTTCTTTCAGCGTAATTGCGTTTCAGTACTTGGAACTCAGTGTGCTACCTGGGAGCACTTAAAGCCGATGAATTTCTTGCTACACCTTATGTTAGCTGCAAGTGTGGAACTATATTAAGGTAGTTAATAGGAAATTCAGAGAAATATAGTAATGAAACTGTATAATGCTGTTGTTGCTTTCTCATTATGCTAATGATTTAAAACATACATATGCATATATATATATGTATATATATAGTTTGAAATCAGTAATATGTTGTTTAAACAAGAGTAATGTTATACAGATTCTAAATTTTCTTTGTGAACTGTTTAATACAGTGACACACTTGTTATGAAACTGCCTGATGTTGCTGTTGGTTAATTAATAATGTAATAAATTAAAACTATATATATATATATATATATATATATATATATATATATATATATATATATATATATATATATATATATATATATATATATATATATATATATATGATTATTGAGAATTCGCGTCGATCATTACAAACAGAAATTAAGAATAATGGTTATTTTAGATGTAGACAGTTTTCAATAAACAAAAATAGTTCAAGGTACTCAGTGACTGTATCTTTTCTGGTTTACTTTGACAGCAGCATGAATGTTTTCAGTGTGAATGAAAACATGGATAAACATAAATTTAAATAAATTCGGTGTCCTTTGAAAATGATGTTATTGGTAATAGTAAATGTTACGTGACATACTAAGCGTGTATATTCTCTCTTGTTATTAAAAAGGCAACGTTGATACTTGAGAATCACATGTATATTTCACGATTATTTCATTGACAGAGAAAGAGAGAGAGAGAGAGAGAGAGAGAGAGAGAGAGAGAGAGAGAGAGAGAGAGAGAATACACTTAACATTTTTCTGGTCGTCGTTAAATTTCCAACTCTCGTTTATGGATGCATTACATGATAGGCAGACAGATTGCGACGTATGGCCACGTAATGTATATACTCCCTGAACTAGTAAGATATTGCATGAAGTCACAGGGTTAAAAAGAAAGAAAAATTTCTAGATTGCCGAGAGAAGTACTGATAATAATTTTGAAAACAGGCTAAACGAGATAAATATATTCTTTCTTATTATATCAAGTTAAAATCCCAGGACTTTTGATCCCGTAAATATCTATGCTCCCTCATTCGGTAATAATTGTATGCGTCTTCTCATTAACTTCGATAGTAAGTATTAACTACAGTAACATGTATCTCATACAACTACAGTAACATGTATTTCATACACTACAGAAGAAATTACTTACAGATTATGACGTTCGACAACTATTCACAATGATGTGATTACAAACTCTGTGATAAAATATCTTTTGCATTATTTGAACTTGAACTTCCACTTCATAGTATCATTTGGCAAATTTATAGCTCCTAGTCTGAATTCAGCAAGTGCTATTATATTCATTACATTTTTTTCCAATTTATTATCTCACAAAGTGACAGTTTTGCTATAGCTTGAATGACATGGTATGCATACAAATGTTCTTTTTACAGTTTTTGAATTATCGGATATGACCTGAAGAGGTGTGATTGTTTTGCTTAGGTATATAATGATAATATACGTAAATCAGTTTTATTTAATAGGAGTTTTCTACCAAGTCATCAAACTTAGTATTTCATACGAAATGTTAAGAGACTTATCTTTTAATTCATAATTAGTGTCTCAGCACTAAGACATACACTTTGACAAGAGCATATCTTAATGTTACTTCAAAATTGATTTTAATGGAGAGAGAGAGAGAGAGAGAGAGAGAGAGAGAGAGAGAGAGAGAGAGAGATTCCAACTGCCTGTATGTTTTTGTTTTTATGTAATTCAGACGTGTAAGTCATCGCTCGTATTACATTCATATTTGATAGTGAACTATGTTACTCGATTGAATTTCATTTGAAGACGAAATTAGTATTATTTGAAACATTTCCCCCTAAAAACGAATTCATCTCCAAAATTAAACAGAGTCCACATACGGCTGCATAATCCTTGTCTTGCCCCTTTAACTACAGAAAGAAAAAAAAAAAAACAAAAATGAAATAAAATATTGAACAGAAAGATCAATTACTGTTTTTAAAAGTTGATAAATTTTTTTAACGCGAAGGGAATATAAAATATCATTTCCACTTAGATATTGCATTTTTGAATATGCATAATATGTTTCACAACTGAGTTTTGCATGTAAAGGAGTAATATATTCTGGTATAGAATAATTCTTGTGTCTTGTGATTGTAACTTTTGTTATATGTTACCCTTATATTCTTTCTCTCTTTTATTGAAAAAACTCAAACACTGAAACTTAAAATCTAAAATGGTATCTCGTAAGTATTGTATTTAAAGAGAGAGAGAGAGAGAGAGAGAGAGAGAGAGAGAGAGAGAGAGAGAGAGAGAGATGGATAATTTTATTTTTCAGCAGTGGAACTGTAAAACCAAAGACTGAGTTAGGTAATAAGGAAAATAAATAAATGGATAATTAATTAAATAAAGATAGGTGTGATAATTTTTTTCTACCTGTAAAAAGCACATAACAATGAGGTGTAAAATAAAAATGATTTCTACCCAATATATTGTACAAAAGATGTATTTTGAATCTGACAGAATTGGAAAAATCACTTGAGACTCTTGAATCATTCTTATAGTGTTTGATCTCCTGGCGTCACTTTGGGAATTTTTACCTTGCAAAGTTAAATTTTGTAACTCAGTGATTAATAGACGATATTTTGCATATGTTTAGTATAGTACTTCAGCATTCGTACCATGAGAGAGAGAGAGGGAAATTTTGGTACCTTTGTGATTAAGAGATATCTTTGGTATTTGTTTAATATAACTCAAGTTCAACATTCAATGAGAGAGAGAGAGAGAGAGAGAGAGAGAGAGAGAGAGAGAGAGAGAGAGAAAACGTAACTTTAGTAGACTGGTGATTAAGAGGCTACTTTGTCATATGGTTTGTAGGTATTCATTTTTAGCATTCCCAGTATGAGAGAGAGAGAGAGAGAGAGAGAGAGAGAGAGAGAGAGAGAGAGAGAGAGAGAGAGAGAGAGAGGGCGGGTGGGTGGGTTGGGCGGCGGGATTGCTAGGGGATTTCTAACAGTGACTGTCATTATCCGACTAAGTTGGGATATGGTGAAATGGAATTAAACGATATAGGTCAGTGAATGTATCCCATAGAAGATTGAATGGTGTAGGTCCCTGCGTCCAGTGTACAAGTCCATTAAGGGAAAGCCTCGCAATTGTTTGTCCTCTCCCCCAGCTGAATTGGCACAGAACGCCACCACCAACAGCTGGAAAACAACAAAACAGAAAGAAGGGTATTGGAAATTGTAATTGGATGTAGGTGGCAAAGGGCGTCCAAACAAAAGGAATTTTGGGAACGCAAAGGAAAATGGACGTTCATTCATCTGATAACATAGCATCAAGGAAGGGGCCTCTCACGTTATTCCTTCTTATCGATCACTTTGGATTTTTTTAGGTTGTTTTTTTTATTTCTGTTGTAAGTGTTTTCGTTATGCCTGATAATAGATGATACAGTTGAATGAAAAAGCTTGACGTATTCTAAAGCATGGAACCAGCTTTTTCCATCGATGTCAGAACTGGTCTTGGGAGAGTCAGAAAATTCCATTTCAATGTTAACGTGAAAATCTTTTTTTTTTTTTCACAGAAAAAACAATAGAATTGTAGCGTGATGACTACTATCAAAGTAAAGGTGCGACTTGAATGTCACACTCGGAGGTGCGACTCTCACTTTTAATCAGAGTTAATTTATCAGGGCGTGAGATCAGACGCGTAATAATATTTTGACGTTAGGTAAATTAGGCTGGCTTTATGCCAGTAGAACCTCTTGTTCCATGAGCAGCCCTTAATATGATTGTATAGTTACATGTGCTATTGGTTGCCTTTTTTATTTTATTGCTTTTTATCTTTTATTTTCCTTTGTTCAAGCAATTCAATCCGTAATCTCCGTTTGATATAGTACTTTCTCATCATCTGTCTTTAAAGAGACAAGTTCTTTCTTCAAGCCTCTCTCTCTCTCTCTCTCTCTCTCTCTCTCTCTCTCTCTCTCTCTCTCTCTCTCTCTCTCTCTCTTTTATAATTCAGTTGTTTGAAAATTTAACCTAAAGCGAATTTTTAATTTTATTTTTCCTGAAAATTAAATTATTTGAAGTTCAGCTTTTCAATTTTATTTTTATAAACTGAAAATTAAATTATTTATTGTTCAGCTTTTTAACATTATATGTATATATATATATTATATATGTACATATATGTATATATATGTGTATATACAGTATATATATATGTGTGTGTGTGTGTGTAACAAAATTCCCATAACAAAATTCCCAGCAGGTGTTTATCCTGAGGATAAGTGAATTTGATATTAAACCTCATTTGAAGCTTCGGGTTTGTGAATATAAAAATGTGATGGTGTATATGTAGGAAAATTATATATGTATATATATATATATTATATATTATATATATATATATATATATATATATACATATATATATTTCATATAATATATGTATATATATATATATATATATATATATATATATATATATATATATATATATATATATATATATATCAAGAGACGTATTAGATAATGACTCTGTCGTACATAAGCCTGTTGAATTCAGGTTTCAGTACATAGTCGACACCAACCCACTAACACCATGCCAGTATGTATATATAATATATAGTATATATATATATATATATATATATATATATATATAAATATAAATATATATGCATGCATATATATATATATATATATATATATATATATATATATATATATATATATAATATTATATATGAAATTCTCATAAATTTCATGAAAATAAACAAAAATACTGAGCTGACCTTTGCATTCATAAAAAAATGGAAAAGCTCTCCCGCAATGATAGCAAAAATGGGTAAAAAAAAAAATCCTTTTCTCCAAATCCATAACATTACTTGTTGCTCTCTGATCCATAGCCCAGTAAGTACCATCATGTAGTTACATTTTGCAAATTCAATAACAGAGCAGATCTGCCTAACCTCTAAACCCAGTCAGGTCGAAATAATGTGGAGGCGTTGTCATCAATATGCAGATGGAGAGATTTACTGAATATGCATGAGCTTGCATCCTCTCGTGGTCCGAATAACTGAATGGGTCAGTGATCCCCTTCGTCTAATATGCCAATAGTTGCAAGGTTTCTAACCTCGCTTTAGCCATTCTCTCAAGTTTTCCAAAGGTAGTAATGCAATTTTATTTATGCGTTTTTTTTGTCTTATCTTTGTGATCTGGATTTATATGCCTTCGGTTTCAGTTTGCCTTTTCAATTTAAATTTTGCCTTTTCTAGTTAACAGCTTTAATTGCTGTTCACCTCGAATGTTACTACGTCCTAAATAATAATAATAATAATAATAATAATGGTTTGTTATGGATTTGGAGAACAAAAATTTTTGTTCTAACCATTTTTGCTATAATTGCGGAGAGTTTTTCCATTTTTTTATGAATGCAAAGGTCAGCTCAGTATTTTTTTTTCATGAAATTTATGAAAATATTTATATTATTTTATAGTGAAGTTGACAATAGTTATCTGGTTTGAAATTTGAAATTTCCTTAGAGTTTACGTAACAGTTCTGTGCATAATCTTCACTTCCACCCCCCAACCTGGCAGCGCCCCCGTCTCTCTCCTCCCCACCCACCACCCTTTCTCCCTATTCTCGTTTGCGTTACGTCGCTGCTCGTCATATATCCATATTGTTCTCTTCATAACCGTTACTACGTTCTCCCCATAACACTGTATATCCTCTCCAATTAAGTAAACCTTCATTGTTTGCACTTAATAAAGCCAAAGCAAACACTGCGTGCATTCGAACCCGGACTAATAAAATGTAATAAATGGGACATCTGCAACGAAGCGTAAAACTGGGCGTGATTTCGACAGCAAATTGAATACCTGGAGGAGGGTTCGTTTACGAAGTCTAATTTAGACGGAATGTCTGCATGATTCCATATGCCTATCATGCCTGTCAATAAGAAGAAAATCTCAGTATGGAAATTAGCGATGTCAAAGTCCCCTGAAGAATTTCATTAAGTGTGTTTCATCTTCGAGACAAAATTAGTATGAAATAAGTATGTTCTCCTCAAATATAATTCTTCATTTATGCAACACAGAATCTGGAATTCATTATTGAAGTTATTATTATATATATTTGTATCAAGAATGCAAGCATATTATCCCCAGTTGTGCATTATTTGTCATGAACAATCCTGAACCCACTGCTCTTTCTGCGTCTTTCATTGTGATGGCAATATCTTAGTGCCGATGAAATCAAGAATGTAATATTCTGATTCCCTCCCATATATCCTTCAAAGTACCGTGTAATTTCTCTCTCTCTCTCTCTCTCTCTCTCTCTCTCTCTCTCTCTCTTTTTCTCTCCTCTTCAGTGATTTTTTTATTCCTTTTGTGATTTTACGTTATCTTTCCTCCTTCCCTCGAGTTTTATTTCACATTTTACTTATTGCCACTTGTTGTTTTCCTTAAATTCAGTTAATTATGCAATAATTTTATGCAGGAACTTGGAACGTCGGTTACCATATTAATGTTTTCCATGTTGTGCTGTATGGTTGTAAATATCTTAACTATATTAATTTCGTGCATCATACTCTAAAATTGTCTGTCAGTACAGTTAACTTTTGAAAAACATTGTGTTCAGTAATAACATTCCCAAAGGTTATGTAAGTTTTGATTAGTGTTATTTTATAGAGTGCGATCGTAACTCGCCTTTTCTTTGTTTTTAACTGTTGTGATCCACGACGTATGATGATTCTCTTCCCACGTTTTCGATCGTGGTTGCCAACCTCTGCAATTTCGAAGTTACGAGTGGAGTCCATTTCGAATCTTTCCATGTGTGCTGTACTGATCTCTTAGTGGTACGCATGCGTTTGGAGTTAAGTCACTGACCTTACTCTCTTAGGAAAATGTTTGAAGTATTATAATATTTTACATAGAAATATTGCCTTTAGCTTCGCAGAGTCGAGAAGCTCGGGTTCTCTCGAGGGCGAGGAAGAAACGACCTGGTTATGATCCTTTAAATATGTGCTGTCTGTTGAATTTTGCACCTGGTGATATGTAGCCTGTGGTTAATTATAGAGAGAGAGAGAGAGAGAGAGAGAGAGAGAGAGAGAGAGAGAGAGAGAGAGAGAGAGAGAGAGAGAGAGAGAGAGAGAGAAATTTGTTTCATGATTTAATCAATCAGTCTCTCTCTCTCTCTCTCTCTCTCTCTCTCTCTCTCTCTCTCTCTAACGCCTTATCAACTATTCCTTGACATTTATCTCACTCATATACTAAATTTCTGAAATTCATCGGTGACTGGTTGAGATATTTAAGGATCAGGCAGACTGACACGGATAATACATGATACCTGTCCACCTTCTCTTGCATGGATGATAAACTTAATATTTAAAGAAAAAAAAAACAATCGCGGCGCTGAAAAAAAATGTTCCTGTAATATTTTTGCCCAATATTTCCCCTAGGTGTAATTAGTTTTAACAGTGCCTACAGTTATCTTACGGTATTTTCACACAAGCGCATTTTCCAGAATTATTTTGAAGACTACGTCACACGAGCACATTTCTGGCAGCTTTCAAAGATGATGTCACACGGGCACGTTTTCAACGATTTTTAATAACGGGAGCATCTTGTCGTCAAGCTTTGGACCAAGAAAGCTGTCTTTCCCATATATTGTCAAAATTGAGTCCTCTTTGCGTTCCTGAAGGTGATGTCACACTGCATAAACATGGTTATATTTTGGAACGCATATCGCCCACACGGTGCAAAAGAAGTTAGAAAATGCTCTCACGCAAACCATCCGGAGGCGAAGCAGCACCTGCACTGCGCCCTTCCATCTCTCGGCCCTTCGTCCGTCCATTGGGAATATAAAGTGTTGGGATTATTGTTGGTTCAAATTCCTGGAGTCCACGCCTCCGTCAAGAAGTGAAAAGTTGCTGGCGGGGGTAGGTGGGCGACTTTCAGTGGGAGATGTTTCTGTTTTATGCGCGCACATGCAAATTCTTAAATGTTTTCAAGGCTAAAATACAGGGAGTTATAAACGAAAAAAATTGTAAAGAAATTGAATAATAATAATAATAATAATAATAATAATAATAATAATAAATAATAATAATACATACATACATACATACATACATACATACATACATACATACATACATACATATATTTTAAACGGAGGAAAAGAAGAAAGCAATTTGATGTAATAACCGTGATAACAGCCCGGTATGGTAGTGCGATTCCATATTTATGGTATAATTTGCATGTAAATATGCACATAAACATATATCCGTCAACATAAACATACCTGTCTTCGACCATTTTAAAGCACTGAAACATTTCTGTACGAAATATTTTAATTTGCAAATGGAAACAGAACGCAAAATCTTAAAATGAGATTTTCGAGAGTTAAAAAATATTTTTTTACCAATGTCAATATATTTTACAATTTTGTGTGCTCTGATAATTCAATCTTTCTCCCGTCTTTTTGAATACATAAAAGGATTAATATCGTGCATCCTTTTTTTTTTTTTTTTTTTTATTACGCGTGTGCTTGGAAATGTGACTTAAAATTCTTTTAGAATAAAAGTTTAGGCATACCTTAACGTTTTTAAAAAATGTTCGCTTTCCTACGAAAATAAAGATGGCGTAAAGTAATGGAAAGCTTTGAATTTTTTTTTTCGGCAGAATTTTCCCATTATGTCTTTCCGTTCATTTAGAACCATGCTTTCTGGATCTCATGTAAAGGTAAAAAAAAAAAAAAAAAAAATAGAGTGAGAGTGAAAACACGTTTTGAAATGATCTTATATGTTTTAGTCTTCATTTCAATTGACACGTTATTGCTTTCATGTAACAACAAAAATAAAAGTGGAGTGAAATGACGCAAATATTTTAAAAATTTTTATTTGATAAATTTGTTTTCCATACATGCCTTCGTTGTCATTGTCATTCAGTTGCCCTTCAAAGTCTCGAGAGTTCTTTTCATCAGTGTAGTCGCTCTGTTTTCTCTTTTGTGAGCGAATTGATGCACAATGTTGCATTCATCAGCATCTTTGTCACAGAAAAAAGCAGATCAGTGTTATGATGGACTTCCCCCAAAAAGCGAGAACCCCCCCGGTAAAAATGACGTTAGTAGATATTTTTCTGGAAAAGTTACCTATCTTAGCCCCTAACGAGGGTTGTTGTGCTTGTTCAAAACAAGCTCGGTTGTCACAATTGGGTAGTAAGAGCAGTGAGGTCCAAAGCAGACCTCGAAATTAATTTTTCACTAAACTAAACGGGAATCATTTCAGTCCGCCAAGTGGTGTTAATAGACGTCCCCATGTAAATTGTGACTGTTCCGCCTCTGCAAAGGTTAAATTTTTTAGGATGTAACAAAGCTTGGAAAGAGTTCCTAACCCTTGGAGTGACTGTCGAGTCACCCTATACAAATCTTATAACTCGGGAATGATTTTCAAATTCAGTGCAATGTTTTCATTATATATGTACGCAAAAGGGGTTTGGGATTGTTCATTATTAATTGAAAATAAACACAGAACAAGATTTTATTACGCCATCATACACCATATGTGATTTGAAAGTACTACGAGGTTTCACACAAACAATAACAATAAGAATAATGTTAGTAAAGGAAAAGCCATCCATGATGCCACGCATACATAAGCATCAGTGCACCTCATGTCTTGCACTTTAGGCATAGCTTAAGGTTCGTTGCAGCGTGCCTTCGACCCCTAGCTGCAACCCCTTTCGTTTTTTTACTGTGCCTCCTTTTATATTCTCACTCTTCCATCTTACTTTCCACCCTCTCCTAACAGTTGATTCATAGTGCAACTGCGAGGTGTCCTCCTGTTACACCATTCAAACCTTTTACTGCCAGTTTCCGTTTCAGCGCTGAATGACCTCATAGGTCCCAGTGCTTGGCCTTTGGCCTAAATTCTATATTCATTTCAGTACGTGAGTTTGTTCATACAAATAGTCATCCATCATTGTTACGTGATGAACAAATATTTTCTTCCATGTTGCTTTCAGTTCTTCTGCTCTTCATGTCCCCTTTGCACGGTGCATCGATCGTGTTCCTTTCCCGAACGCTTGAAAAGCTGCGCGGAAAAAAAGTTATTTTTTCTCAGCAAACACGACCCAAAGAGTGTCAAGAGAAGATAAATCGAAAAGAGAGAGAGAGAGAGAGAGAGAGAGACCTTTACCTTACAACAGTCCCCAGGATCCATCAGTGTTAGGCACCTTTGATGTCTGCCAGAAATTGCTAACGCATCTTCCATGTTCTTCCAGTCTTGGATGGTCTGGGATGCATCTTAGATATTTGTCGAGCTTATTCTTAAACACATCTACGCTCACTCCTGTTATGTTCCTCAGATGAACTGGTAGCGCATTGAATAGACGCTGCATTATCGATGCTGGTGCGTGGCGGATTAAAATAGTTTTTGGCACTATTAATCTACCTCTATTTTTTTCAGCAAACTTTTTGATATTTTTAAGATGATGTTTTCGGTAATTCCTTCTATCTGTTTCCAGAAAAAAGTTTTTTCTCCTTTCAAGACTATAACATTTAGAATTGTAGTCTTTCCCAGAGTCAAGGTCCCTAGAGAGAGTGCAATATCCTTTTGAGAGAGAGAGAGAGAGAGAGAGAGAGTTCAGAGTTTTGAGAGAGAGGAACAACATTATATATTGAATATTCTCTTAACTTGCTATTTGATCATTGCATAACAGATTCCTCTTCAACATCAGAACTTAGCAATCTTCCTTGTTTGAGAGAGAGAGAGAGAGAGAGAGAGAGAGAGAATATTCTCTTAACTTACATGTTGAGAGAGAGAGATCTTCAGCTTCAGAGAGAGAGAGAGAGAGAGAGAGAGGAGAGAGAGAGAGAGAGAGAGAGAGAGAGAGAGAGGTATATTTTCTGTAAATAGAAGAGTATTTTCTTATATGTTATCAATCACCCTATGTATCAATTTATCAGTTGGTTCACCTGGGCAAAGATCAAATCATTAACAGTTTATTACGAATGTTTTCTTAGTTTGTCTTTCATACATAATAGATGCGTCACTGTTTGGTTTTGTAAAAAAGGAGGTTCATTCATTATTTCAAAATTACAATCTCCAGAAATATTCGTTATGTTTAAAAAAATTGACTAATAAACAAAATTTCTTTAATTTAAATTGGTTTACATTCATAATAGTCTCTAAGTAACTGTTTTAATCTAGTTGTTTTCCATTGCATACAATTATGCTGATATTTCGTTTAGGTCGGAAACGTCCACTGTAGCTGTCTTCTTTGAGAACATTTCGTATCATCAGTACGTCTTGCTGGCATCACTTTTCGCCAAATGCCAAAAACATTTTTTGACATCTTTTTTTTTACGTTTTGATAGCATCACTGCACCGGGTATTCCTTCCCTCTTGATGGTAACACTATGCACCAAATGCGGAAAAAAAATTCATGGTATCTCATAATCTTCGTGGTATCACTTTGTACCATAATGCTGGTAAACACAGTCTATCATTCCCTTTGTATCTTGTTTGCAGCATATACCTCAAATCTTGGCAACCATTTTTCTGGCATATCTTTGTATTTATGGTGAAATCAATTGAAATGAAATGCTGGTGGACATCGGGGATCCTTTATATTCTTGATGGCATCTTCTGCACCAGATATCGGCAAATATTTTCTGCAAATATTTTCTGGCATCATTATGCTCCTTGCTTGTATCGTTGTGCTCTAAATATGTGAAAACCTCTTTTTTTCGGCAACCGATCGCATCACGCTGGTGTAACTTTTGTCCAACTGCCAGTAAACATATTCTGGGAACCCTTTGTATGTGGCTGGATCATTTTTCTCTTAATTCCAGAAATTGTTTTCTGGAAGGTGTGTCGATGATGCGACGTCACTGCTCCAAATACCAAAAAACATATTCCGGAAGCCCTTTGTATCTTGTTGTTTGTATGAGGTTGCTTGTATAAATATAAAATCCCCAAATATCACAACACAGATAACCGTTTTTTATCGAGTTCACTTTACCGAGGGAAGAACTGACACGCAAACGATTTATATATTATGATAAGTGCGTGTACCCCGACCAGGGTTCGAACACATGTCTCTCTCTCTCTCTCTCTCTCTCTCTCTCTCTCTCTCTCTCTCTCTCTCTCTCTCTCTCTCCGTATATATATAATATATATATATATATATATATATATATATATATATATATATATATATATATATATATATATATATATATATATAATATATATATATATATATATATATATATATATATATATATGTAATATATACATTTACATATATAATATATACATAGGATAATTTCCACAATGCTGTACAAATCTCCCTGAACTCTGAGTCACTACGTGAAATCAAACTCAAAACAACTCCACCATGATGAGTTAGTGACAGGTTTGTGACAAGTTTTGGTTCCCTATAGATCTCATTATTTCACGCACGGTTTTAATAACCCTTAATATCGAATTCACTTTACCTTGGAAATAACTTACTTCAAAAGGGAATTATATATGATGCATTCATTTGGCTTGGCCAGATAATTTGATTAGGTCTCTGCTGTACATGTTCCTTTCGAATGAATTCCCTTTGGGGGTAAGTTATTTCTAAAGAAAGCGAATTTAGTATTAATGGATGTTTGTGGTCTTAGCATGCGAGGCTAAAAAAGTCATGAATGAATTAGTGACAAAAACTTCTTATATATATATATATATACACACATCCATATATAATTGCATATATATATATATATATATATATATATATATATATACATACATACACACACATACATACACAATTGTATATATATGAGATACACGTATATACACACCGTATATATATAGAGATATAATATATATATATATATATATATATATATATATATATATATATATATATATATATATATATTCTTATGCAACAGCTCCGAATCAGTGCATAAGGCTTCATGACAAACATTACTATAGCATTCTTCCATTTCCTGGCTGCTCTCCTTGCGCTTTGTAAATTAAATATTGTAGATATACTAACATCACAGTATTCAGGTCATTAATGGCGATAGAACGATTTCCATGGATGAAATATATTAGAGATATGGAAAGGCATAACGAACAGGCAGCATCTAATCAGAATGTAGCTGATGCACGAAAAACATATTTTTAAAAATTTTGTCCACATTAGTCAAAACTTCAAAAATAACAAGAAATATTGTAATAATTTTCCAAGCAGCAGTGGCGAAATTAATTTTGAATTTTGTTTACGCTGTTCCAAAGAGCGACAGTTTTTGATTAGCAAAATATCTGATTTCTAGAACCTAAGAGAAACTGTAGTTAAAATTAAACAGAACTGTGACATTTAAAAAGAAAGTCACTTCTTGATGACTGATTCGAAACGAGATTAGTTTTAACTACACGTATAATGCTACTATTCCATCCTCATTCTTTTTTAATCTCAATTATTTTTTATTTTTAAAAAATGTTCTTCTGTATAAGTTAAGGCAATCAATGTGGTTGTACGAAAGGAGGTGATTTTACAGAACGGCAGAAAATATTCATGAATTCATACAACATGAATCACTAGATGATGAAATTTTCACTGAGAAAAAAAATGGGAAGCCAAGTCCGTTGTAAGCACCTGTTATTTACTACCTTGATATTAAGAACCGTAACTTCACCGAAGTACGCCTTATCGTGACAGGAGCTGCGAAGTAATGCAAAAGATTTTTATATTTACTGGGCAAATAATCAGTACAATTTGGAGAGTTACCAAGTGTCGTATTTTTGAAGGTTTAGAGGCAGTATGCCAGTAATGGTTCAGAGGTAATATTATTTAATAAAGCAAAGACTGAGCACCATTTGGAAGGTTGGCAAGTAATATTGCTTAATTATTTTTAATTATAAGGCTATACAGTGCCATTTGGTGGAGAGTTTCCAAGTGTCCGTTTTTGCAAGGTTTTAAGTGACATTGTTTTTCTAATTTCTTATTTATGAAAGAAATAAAAAGCAAGATTAAGGTTGCCAAGTGCCATATTTTCCAAAGTTTTTAGGACGTCCTTTACTCCGAGGCACAGAAAAGGTTAATTTCGCTTTCGCTAACCCCACGCAAAATTGGTATATAAAATATGTACACAAATAGAACTCATGTTTTCAAATACCGTGTTTGATTATTAGTATATGAAAATTTATGATGAAAGTAAACGTTTTTCTTTGCTTCATCGAATATATTTTTGTGTTCTTGTATTTGTCCACCCCTCCACAGGTGATTTAGTACGATTTATATGATTCTTTGTATTGATATCTGTATACTCAAGAAAGCTTTCAGACATTTACGAGAGTTTACGGTCACATACACACAAAATATATATATTTATATATATATATATATTATATATATATATATATATATATATATATATATATATATATATATATATATATATATATATATATATATATGTATATATATATATATATATATATATATATATATATATATATATATATATATATATATATATATATGTGTATATGTGTGTGTGTGTGTGTGTGTGTGTGTGTGTGTGTATAATAGGAGGAAAATAACATTATTATTCTACGTTAAAAAAAGCCAAACTGACAAAATACGTGGTGTTAGAGAAAGAGAAAGAGAGAGTAGGGATAAAAACTTCGACTTTACTTTTAAGATCTAATTAAAAGTAATTTTGCTCCATTAAGAGCTTTGGCTGGTAAGTAGTAAACTTAAAACGACTATTTTCCATCAATATCTCAAACCCTTTTGCTTTTAGCCTAATTTTCTGAACCATTTTCTGTTAAAAGAATTCGAGTTATCTTTTAAAATGTGTAGACACTACGATAAAGGGCAAGACTAATTGATGAGACGGAGTCAGAAGCAATATATATATATATATATATATATATATATATATATATATATATATATATATATATATATATATATATATATATATATATATATATATATATTTATATATACATATATATTATAAATTATATAATATATATATATATATATATATATATATATATATATATATATATATATATATATATATATATATATATATACACACACACACACATACACATAAACAAATACACACACACACACACATAACATATATGGACATCAATATACATACACACACATATATAACATATATGGACATCATATATATATATATATATATATATATATATATATTGTATATATATATATATTTTATATAAATATATCTACATATATATATATATATATATATATATATATATATATATATATATATATATATATATATATATATATATATATATATATATATATATATATATTTTCTGAACTATATGATTTTAAAAACTCATGGACTACTTTGTAATGATATAAAGTCACAAACTTTATTTTCCTGGATGGCGAAACACAGAGCGTTAGGAAAATAGGTATCCAGGTCATATTTTAAATATTTGCTGCAAAAACACTGTGAAGATATTTTAATAAGATATATGTGCTGGCAGATTACTCGAGGACAATCTTATTTTCCCTTTTTTCACTGGCTTTTGAGTTCATCAAGTCGTTTTGTAACCTTTTCCTTTAAGAACAGTGTAAAATACCTGCCCGTACGACATTCTCCTCAACATTGGAGGAACGTTGTCAATAGAATAACATCTATGGATTTTGATCCAATTAAGAAGAGGAAGAAAACAAATGCAAGAAAACATATTCAGTAAGAACTGACCAAACCTAAGTAAAAGATGTCATGGATTATTTGATCCCTAGTATGATAACAGCCTGTAATAATATTGTCTCTATAAACCTCTTAGAATAAATAAACAACGCAACTAATATATGAAGTAATGGTAGTTTAAATCCAACTCCATATATACTGTTAACCTTACTCTGCAGAATATTTCGTTGTGTCTTCAAAAAGAAACTGAAGGTGAACACTAATATTTGGCAGTGTCTGTAACCTCCCCTTGGTTAATTCAATGCCTGATTTAATTAAAGACAGCTGCTTCTCTTCTGAATATCAAACAAATGTTATGACCATTATATGCAGTAAAATAGTTTTTGACGCTTGTATTTTTATTTTTTTGGTAAAATATTTTTGTTATCTTTTTTTGTCGAATGAAGTTTTGTTATGCCACTTTCCTCGTGGTCATTTGCTTTATAAATATTATATATATATATATATATATATATATATATATATATATATATATATATGCAGAAATAATCACGTATGGAACAGAAATAAATGTCTGACTCACTTCAGTTAAATACATTATTTCAGGCTCACATCAGGGTCGAACTCAGGTCTTTCAATTGAAAGGCAAAGACGCTGCCAACTAAGCCTCACAAGTCATAAAAGAAATTGACTCTACGGGCTTTACCTTAGCGATAATTCGAATGAAATGAAGTCAATGGGACACTGCTGAGTCAGGAAGTTTGGGAAAACACGTTGGTATGAGAGGCAATTAGCCTGGCCAGGTAAAGCCTTAGGTACAGTGGTACTTAGGTTCCAACTCATTCATGAATTGTGTGATTGAGTGGGCAGCGTCTTTGCCTTTCAATTGAAAGACCTGAGTTCGATCCTGATGTGAGTCTGAATTAATGTAGTATGTATTATATATATATATATATATATATATATATATATATATATATATATATATATATATATATATATATATATATATATATATATATATATATATATATATATGAATTTTTCATCACACAGTTGATTTATATACAAAGTCTAAAAGAAGTATGGCCCAGTGGGTAACGCCCTTGCTTTCCACCTGAGAGACCTGGGTGATCCCGACGTGAGTCAGAAATTTATTTCTGTTCCACACGTGATTGTGTGTTGATGATTTCTATATATATATATATATATATATATATCATATATATATATATATATATATATATATAAATTTTTTTCATCACACCGGATTTATATATACAATCATCAGGGACACGAACCTTGACACGGGCCTATTCAGCGACTCACCGAGTGGGAAAAATATAAGATAATGTTACCACTACGCCATCTCTTGATGGCGTAGTGGATGTTAACGTCTCTGATGGCGTAGTGGTAACATCCACTGGAGTCGCTGAATAGGCCCGTGTCAAGGGTTCGTGTCCCGATGGGTACCAATTCATTTATCACTTATATAAATTCTCCTTCGGTGTTAATTCTCCTTCGGAGATATTCCCGAGGTAGCGTGAATTTGATATTAAGTGACATTTGTAGCTTCATGATTGTATATATATATATGTGCATGGTGTGTGTGTGTGTAAGAAACGTATCAAGTCGTGTTCATTATCTGATGCACGGTTCCCTTAGCAAGCGTAAGGGCATTCCCGGAAACCCCATTACAGCTTCCACCAGCAGGCAGCTCCTCTCCACTAATAGGAGAGAACTCGCTGCCCTTTCACCTTTATACTTCCTGTTGAGACTCTCCGTGTTATTGGCAAAGGCAGGAACATCAACAAAACTGATGAAACCGAATATTCAGCTGCCAGATTCAGTCATTTACACTTCAAATTCTGAACCCATTACAGATGTATAAATATCATCCAGGGAAATTTACCGTCCCTTCCTTCCTAAGAACAATTATCCGTATTAATCTTTTTTGTGGTGCGTTTTTCTCACCTGAACTAATGAGGGACATTACAGTATTAATAAAGTAAAAAGTTATTTCTTCTTACTTTTTATCCAGTAACAAGTCTCGCCAATCCTCTTTCCCGGGCTTGTCTTATGATTACTGATGCAAGAGAAACCCGTTATATTTTAGTTTTACGAATGGAATACTCAAATAGCCTACTACTTCCATTACTGATATGACAGCATATGCTCTCGGAGTACACTAGATACTGTTCTGATGTAAGTATTGCTAATCAGATTTCTTTATTTCCGTCAATACAGAAATCGTTGATACTTAGCAGATAGTGTGTTGGCATGGCAGTCTATTGAAAGTAAAATATGCAAACCTACTTCAGTTAATAATAATAATAATAATAATAATATAATAATAATAATAATAATAATAATAATGTTTGTTTAAATAATATAGACAGTCCAGTTCCATAACGTCCCTGACGTGGCGATGTTCCCTTTTGAGCCCCTGTTATAGTGTTTGAGTCGGTCAGCTGTGTGTATACGTTAATATAATAATACTAAATGGTAGTATATCGGAGAGGTGCGGCCTTACACCGGTTGATTATGAAAAAACAGTATATATTAATTTACCGATAAATATCCACCTTTTGTTTTCTTCCGCCTGTCAAGGACAAACAGCTATAAGATATAAATATACGTAGCAGCTTTTGAAAGTCAGTTTTTACAGTAATTTGTATGTGCTACGTAGTATCCACACTAAAAACACTGTTGTTCATTTTCGTATAAGGCGAGTCTCAATATCCAGTTAATAAAAATCGCTCGTTAAAGAAAGTCTCTGACGTTTTAAATCAAACCTCCATTAAGCAACAACGCAATCTTAAAAACAGATAATAAAACTGAATGTAATGGTAGACTCGATAATGGAACTGTTTCCGAGACCACTAAAAGGGTTGGCAGATAATTTAGAAACACCACAACGTATTCCAGAGACAGTCTCTCTCATCATTTTCCCGTTATTTGTGCGGAAAGTTGTATTGCCTTAACAATTGTTCGTGTGATGGAGACAGAGGGACGGATCTGATTCTGAGTTTATGAAGGAAATACACTATCCGGCGCAGAAGCTCTTACCAATTATAATTCTCTTTGGCCGTGAGTTATCCCAAGGTATAGTGAATTCAACATGAAACAATAGGCGTGGTTTAATATTTGTGAATATAAAAAAGTAACGAATGTAAACGTCACAGAGATTTTATCGTTTGTCATTAATGTTGCACCTGACGTTTTGTATACTTACAAATATCGTGCTTTTTGTATATATAGAGGTCATTGTGGTTATTAAAATTACAGTCACGCACTCATACACATAATCTCATATATGTACAAAAATGTTTGCTCAATCTTTCAGATACTCTTGCACGGTCATATATTTTTACGCATCTGCGCAAGAAAAGCGATAACAACTGCAATGCTTAAGAGAAGCAAAGTCGCTGATGATTGTTTTTATATGTTGTGTTTATTGAGACGAAATCTTTCATTGAACAAAATAACCATTCATTAGCGGATTCTTGCAAACTTCCCTGTTATCGCTTTCCTTGTGCTGATGCGTAAAAATACTGGATCGCGCCAGAGTATCAGAAAAATGGAACAAACTAATATCCAAAGAATACCTATTCTTTGGATATTGGAACAAACTAGCAAACATTTTTCCTTTATTCTTATACTCGCACTGTTGCTTAGGCAACCAGTGGAGCAATAGCGAAGTCAAGGTGTTACCTTTTTTTTTTTTTTGCTGACGTGTATATGTTTATTATGTGTGTACAGTTGTATGTTTGATTTTGTTTTTTAGTATCTTTATTAATTTTTACTCTTCATCCTGGGTTTTAATATTTCGTAACATAGGTAATACAATATTGTAATCACGTTTTCTTTCAGAGTAATTCCACGTCAGTACTTAGAAGTCAATGTGAATTTCTCACTGCATCTTATGTGAGCTGCAAGTGTGGAACTATATTAAGGTAGTTAAGAGGAGATTCAGAGAAATATAGTAATGAAACTGTATGATATTGTTGTTGCTTTTGTAATATACTAATGATTTTAAGCATACTTGCATGCAACAGAAGTGCTGTACAGTTTTATAAATGATAATTTTTCTAAATTTCTTTTGTTAACTACCTTAATATGTTGCCATACTTGTTATGAAACTGCCTGCTTTTGTTGTTGGTTAATTAATAATCTAATGAATTCAAACTTCATATATATATATATATATATATATATATATATATATATATATATATATATATATATATATATATATGTATATATATGACTAAATATTTATATTTATATAATATACAGTAAATAGAATATATATGTATGCATATATGTATATATATATATATATATATATATATATATATATATATATATATATATATATATATATATATATATATAATTATTAATAATTCGCTTCGATCATTAAGAATAATGGTTATTTTAGATGTGAACAGTTTTTAATAAAGAAAATAATTTTGAGTATTCAGTATTTGTATCTTTTCTGGTTTACTTTGACAGCAACATGAATGTTTTCAAAGTATATGAAAACTGGGTTAAACATAAATTTAAATGAATTAAGTGTCCTTTGAAAATGACGCTATTGGTAGCAGTTAACCTCATATGAGGTATTAAGCGTGTTTTTTCTGACTTGTTATTAATAAGGCGACGTTGATACTTGAGAATCACATGTATATTCCACAAATATTTCATTGAGAGAGAGAGAGAGAGAGAGAGAGAGAGAGAGAGAGAGAGAGAGAGAGAGAGAGAGAGAGAGAGAGAGAGAGAGAGAGTTGCTACATTTTTCCTTGAGAGGAAAATTTTGGTTAGATGGATAGGTCTTTTTTGGAAGCGGAAGACTAAAACCAAAGACTGAGTTAAGTAATAAGAAGAAAAGTAAATAAATAAATAAATAAATAAATAAAGGTGGAATCACACGTTTGATTCTGAATAGCAAAACCTAATCACTCTGAAGAAGGTGATATAAAGTTCTCGGAAAATATAGGATATAAAAGTAGAAATCAGATACTCTCTCAAAGACAATTCGCTATTTTTACGCAATTTCTTGTACAAAAATAGATTCAAAAGATGTAATTTGAACTGGACATAATTGGGAAAATCAATTAAAACCCAATGAACCACTCCTAGAAATCTTGAAACTCTGACGGTACTCGTGGTATCCTGGCCTTACAAGTATACTTTTGTAGCCCGGGTGATTAACAGACGAATTGTCATATTTTTTAGTAAATTACTCGAGTTCAACGTTCCTAATGAGAGAGAGAGAGAGAGAGAGAGAGAGAGAGAGAGAGAGAGAGAGAGAGAGAGAGAGAGAGAGAGAGAATTTCTAGGGGATCTCGAGCAGTGACTGCCATTATCGGGTTAATGGAATCTGGCGAAATGGAATTAAACGATATAAGTCAGTGGATCTGGCCCAAAGAGGGATTGAACGGTGCAGGTCCCTGCGTTCAGTTACAGGTTCATTAAGGGAAAGCCTTGCGACTGCTTGTCCTTTCCTCAGTTGAATTGGCACAAAACGCCACCAGCAACGCCGGCAAAACAACAAAACAGCAAGAGGGGTATTGGAAGTTGTAATTGGATGGAGGTGGCAAAGGGCATCCGAACAAAAGGAATTTTGGGAACATCAAGAAAGGGGCGTGGCATGTTAGTTCCTCTTATCCATAACTACTGCAGTTTAATTTAGAATTGTTGTCGTTATTATTGAAAATAGATGATACACTTAAATCAAATTCGCACCATTTCCTACAGAGATAATTTTAAGATATCCTCTGAGTTTTGAGTTTATTGATAAAAATATTGATCTACAGATATATTGAATGGGATAACGAGATTGTGATGGTAACTGAGAGAAATCATTTATATAATACCACGGAAACACAGAAGATAAAGAATTCAATTTACTTCCACATATTGATCCTGTTAATTGGACATACCAATCTTCAGTTAGACAAAGAAATAAATTCATCCTTTCATTCAAGTTGTATATTATTATCCAACTTTAATATGTTATGTCCATGATAAATAATCACAACACAATCTTTTAGAATGGTGAAAATAGACAGGCAAATTGACAGATTAATGCGAAATATTGAAATAATCCAAGTATAAATAAACTGATATGACATCACTCCCCCTCTCTTTCTCTCTCTCTGCACACACACACACACACACACACACACACACACACACACACACACACACACACACACATATATATATATATATATATATATATATATATATATATATAAATATATATATGTACATATCTCTGAGAGAGAATTAAGAATAATGGTGCTCTCTCTCTCTCTCTCTCTCTCTCTCTCTCTCTCTCTCTCTCTCTCTCTCTCTCGTTTTAATTTTTTGTAAAAGAAAGCTATTGAGATGGCTTTGTCTGTTCGTCCGCATTTTTTCCGTCCGCCCTCAGATCTTAAAAACTACTGAGGCTAGAGGGCTGCAAATTGGTATGTTGATCATCCACCCTCCAATCATCAAACATACCGAATTGCAAGCCTCTAGCCTTAGTAGTTTTTAATTTATTTAAGGTTAAATATAGTCATGATCGTGCGTCTGGCAACGCTATAGGACAGGACACCACCGGGCCGTGACTCATACAGTATTATACGCTGTAGAAAAAACTCGATTGCACTGAAGAAACTTCGGCGCATTTTTTACTTGTTTTTTATTATCTACATACTGGATGGAAAACAATTGTCAAATCCGTAAAAGCTTCTTAAATGTCTTTGCATGCAGTTTTGTATTTGTATAGACTGTAGTACGAAAAGAGGAACAGTATAGCAACACTTAAATCTCCGAAATGCTGAGGCACTCACCAAAAATGGTAGAAATTATAGAAACACGAAACCAGAGGATAGTGTTTTTTTATTTTAAAAAATTGAAGGTAAACCAACTAGTTTTCTTTACTGAGAATGATGATGCTGACTCGGGATTTTAAAGCCTAATGGAACTACTTGCTTAATTCCGTGTTTTTTACGCTGCGTTATTTTTGTAAGGGAATTTAGTCTTGTTCAATATACGAAGCCGGAATTTTCATAAGATTGCTATTATAAAGCTACTGAGAAGGTTTTTTTCTGAAGTGGGTAGGAATTACACAAAACATCCAACACACAGCTAATAATTATGGTACTTTCTTTTACTTTCTCAGCGAAAGATTTCAGCATTTTTCATGCGTTACATAAGGTTCATGAAATCTTACAGTTAAATGCAGTTATGTTGTATCTTTATAAAGTTTTTATTTCAAGATAAATTTTGTAATGATATTCATTTTTAAGAATTTATGATAACATTTGTAGTATATTTGGAACGATATACGAATGTGTCATGTACTACATTTGAAAGCACCTCTTTATTCACTTCGCTCAGGAACGAACCGAGGGGTCATTTCAAAAGGAAACTCGGGTTTGCATAATGCGAGGAAAGGCTGTAGCTCTATTGCATATTCATGGTGCGTTCATGACGTTGCCTGAGAGAAATTCGAGCTTCCAAGGAATAGGGAGCTCTAATATTAGAAAGTGACAGAAGGTAAGGGGAAATACAAAAAGAAGAGATCACTTATTAAAAAGAATAAAAACCAAGTAAAAAATTGAATTAGTTGATAAATCTTTAGATAAATTATTAAAATGCAACGAGAATTATATTAGGGTACTTATGTTTTGGATCTTCACTTGAACGTTTCAAGTTCCATTTGCACGACATCCTCAGGGAGACTGTTCCACAGTCCTATGGTGTGAGAAATAAACAACCTCTGGAACTGAGAATCTCGACAGCGAGGCACATTTATTGGATATTGGTGCTGCTGTTCAGCAAATCTGTTTGCTCTCGATAGGAAAAGGGTACCAGGGATCAACTGTGAATGAGAAAGATCTCTGTTAAAATGCAACTTATGAAAAAGTGACAAACAAGAGACCATCCGGCGGTGGTCCAAGTCATAACTAGCTAATATTAGGAAAAGGAAATCTACCACCACGAAGCACTGCATCTAAAAGAGATAAATCTCCGGCAGAAGCTGACATCCACACCGGAGAACAGTATTTTAGCAAAGGAAGGACAAATGACCTAAAACAGGTTGCATTGGTTTTATTACT
Organism: Macrobrachium rosenbergii; assembly: GCF_040412425.1. Classification (NCBI taxonomy): domain Eukaryota; kingdom Metazoa; phylum Arthropoda; class Malacostraca; order Decapoda; family Palaemonidae; genus Macrobrachium; species Macrobrachium rosenbergii. Next base: position 10,459,683 of record NC_089757.1, on the reverse strand, counting down.
GTTGTAAATATATGAGGCCTTATATATAGTACCTAACTATAGTGCGACATTTGCCGACACTTTCATTAGATATTTCTCAAAAGTAAGTTGTGAGTCAAAAGTTTACGCCATGAATAAGTTAAAGCTTCCGACTCATTCAGCAATCTTATCCACCTGAATGGTGGATGGGGTGGAACATCTGTTCGAGATCTGCTATTCAACAGTGTTTTCGTTTTACTAGAGTTCAGCCTTATACCCTACCGACTACACCGTTCACTAATCCACTCCATGTCACGATTGAGACTGAGGGCAGCTTCATTCCTCATAATTGAAGACTATTACGCCCCCAAGTGTTGCATCATCAGCATACTGAACAATCTCGTTTTCCAGGCCAACAACCATATCACTTGTATACCCAAAAATAACAGTGGACCAAGAACGCTACCCTGTGGAACTCCAGACACAATAAGTCTTAGTTTGTTTAAGATCAACAGCAACTCGCTGCAGCTTACCTGTTAGGAAATCTTGAAGTAAATCTAAAACATATCCACCCACTCCAAGATTCTGAAGTTTATAAATAAATGCCGTGTGATTTACTAAATCGTAATTAGTACTACGCTGCTAATTGACACTAAACAAAGATGAAAAACTATGTGAAAGAATTATAGGCAAATAAAATTAAGCGCTTGGTGAAATGATACTTAGGAATATATTAAAATGTGAAAGTGGATGAATAACTTGGAGAAACAATACCTTCGTGTCTCAAACCCCCCCCCCCCCACTCCCACACACACACACACACACACAGGTACGAAATGATCTTCGGAGTTTCCTGAGCATAAAGGGATCTTTCCTTTGTGGTGGTTAAAAAGTGTTTCATCTTCCTCCTGCAATTTTAGAACTTTAATGAAAACATGGAGATGACGTATAGATCCTAAACCCTTGGAACATTTAAACCATCTTTTTTATTTATTTTTGTGTTCATTATCCTTAAATTTAAATAACGGCGAGGAGGGAATAGAGAAACACCCAAGTAATACATAGAGATATGAAGAAAACTACCGCGAAAACGTTTTCAAATAATGACAAGTCCAAATAATTTACTATGTCTGCTAGCATATACGTTTACCAACGTTTGAGAATGTAGGAGAACACACTTCCGTAATTTATCAGAGTTATTTGCCAGATTTTACATTTCATAGCAGAGTTCATGAATCCAAAACATAATTCATTCTGTTTCAGGTGAGCCTCTTAATTTTTAAGTAGCTTTTCTCATGAGGAAACGATTGATTAATAAGCGGTGGAGAGTAGTCTCACCTACATGAAAAAAATTAGGTGCAAAAGCATAAAAATTACCTAAAAGGAATTGTAAATATTTGCATTTATAATCGTTTAATATCTTGTAATTATTATTAATTTTATTTTTATTATTATGATGTATTCTAAAGAGTGTAATCAACCTTTTCCCTCGATGCCACTACTGGTCTTGAGGTATCCATAAAATTCGATTTTTGTGTTAAGGTGAAAATTCCGAATTTTTGTGCACAGAAGAAACAATTAGAAGTGTAGCGTGATAACTTATCATCAAAGTTAAAGGTGCAACTTGATGTCACACTCGGTGTGACACACATTTCCAGGGGCGATCAATCAGGGCTTGGGATCAGATGAGTTGTAATTTTCTTGCTCCTTGAGCAGCCCGTAATCTGGTGTCATAATTACACTTAGTATCGAGTCCTTTTATATTTTCTTTTTTCTTTTATTCTTTATCTTCCTTTGTCAGTTTTTCAAGTGGCAAATACTATAAATTTGTTCAAGCAATTCACTCCATAATTTTCAATTGGTATAATTTTCAGTTGGTTTAATGCTGGCTCGTCCTCTCTGTTTTTAACAGATATAAGTACGTTCCTAAGGCGTCTCCGTTAATCTCCAATCTGATTACTCTCTCTCTCTCTCTCTCTCTCTCTCTCTCTCTCTCTATATGAATCCCTTTACAAAAACTTTACCTAATCTTTGTAAAGTTACCAGTAGAATTATGTATTTTATTTTCTAAATTTTTCATGTCAGTGTTTCTCTTTGGAAATGAAAGATTAATTTTACCAGCACACACATACACATATATGCTGTGTGTGTGTGTGTATATATATATATATATATATGTATATATATATATATATATATATATATATATATATATATATATATATATATATATATATATATATATATATATATATATATATATATATATATATATATATATATATATATATATATATATGCAGTCGACTCTTTTAAAATATAACTTGACCCTCGACAATAACCACACAGAAGATTTAACGAAAATCGGACGGTTTTCTTCTTTTCAGGCCCAGCCCTTCGTCCCAAGAAAGGTACTTCTCATATTTGGGGGAGTAAATGGGATTTATTCTGTATGCAAGCCGCACGCTTTCTTGGGAAACTCCCTGGATATGGAACTGTGCAGGGTAAGTTTTCTTTCCCAAAAACAGATTTATCTTTTCAATTTTCAGTTCAAGGAATGTAGGATATATTTTGTGATGGTTTTAAGAGTTCTATTCAATTTTGTGTGTATATATATATTATATATATATATATATATATATATATATATATATATATATATATATATATACATATATATATATATATATATATATATATATATATATATATATATTATATATATATATATATATATACGCGTGATTAGGTTGTCATACATATATAATATATATATATATATATATATATATATATATATATATATATATATATCTATATATATATATATATATATATATATATATATATATATATATATATATATATATATATATATATATATATATATATATATATATTTATATAAATTATATATATACACCTCCACAGAACAAACAAATGGAAAGTTATGAAGTTTTCTGCTATAGTCTATCTCCAAGTACATTATTTTAAGTTTCTATTAAGCTATTTTTCATTTTACATTTCTTGTGTTTTCAGACTGAGTGACAGAGTTAGATACAGCCATGGCTAACGACTCGGAGGAAATCAGATGGATTGACCGAATCCGAGCTATAACCTTCAGAGAGGCCAGGGATGCTGGCGCATCCTTCATATTACATTCCTGGATAGCTAAATACATTAAAAGAGACGAATCCATTGTTAAAAGAAACTGGAACAAAAATCCATATGACTGTCATCGTGAAAAGAGTGAGAATCTTGGAAGGCCTGAAGTCCTTTCTCAGGAGTCAAAAGACATCATAGCTGAGGCAGTGGGTAGACCAAGAAAGTCTTTACGTAAATTGGCGCTTGAACTAGAAGCAAAAAGGGGAAAGAAGAGAAGTTATAGTGCTGTATACCATGACTTGAAAAAATCTGGTATCAAGCCATTTCATGTTATCAGCAAGCCCAACATTACTCAGCAACAGAGAGAAGACCGTGCATGGTTTTGTGGTTCATTTCTTAAAGATTGGGATGAAGCTGACTTTCTCCATGTTGCTGCATGAGATGAATTCTTCATTTACACAGTCAGGAAACCAAATTATAAAAATGACATCATTTGGGCTGCAAAGTTGGATGATATCAACAATGACGTGCACTATTGCCAAGTTGTGAAATTTCCGGAACGTTTGGGAATTTTTCGGTTTCACAGCCAAACGGTTAATGTGGATCATCAAAGAAAAAGGAAAGTCATGGAATGGCGAATACTTTAGAGAAACTGTGCTTACTGGTGGAGTATTTCCTTTCCTCAAAGAGCCTGAAAATGTGTTATCTGTTGAAGAAGTCACATTTTTGCATGATAAGGCACCATGTTTCAAGGCTCTTCAGACACAGGAACTGATTCGAAACAGTGGTATCGATTTCTTCTCATCAAGTGAATTTCCAGGTAGCTCCCCTGACCTTAATGTGTGTGAAAACGTTGGTAGTATTTTAAAGGATCGTGTTGAAACGTGCACAGTGAACTATGATGGTATATCAAGCCTCGACGACCTGCGAAGAGAGGTGCCCGAAGTGCTCAGGGAAATGGAGTTTGAGTCTCAGCTTTTTTGCGATTTGCTGAAATCATACCCCTCAAGAATGCAGACTGTGGTACAGGTAGATGGAGGATACACAAAATATTAAATACTCAGAGAGAAACTTAAATAAATATCTGTTCTGAATTAATTTTGTTTTTGTCCGTATCAATTTTAGTTTATGCTGTAGAGTGGGGGACTCTAATTTCAAAACACCCTATATACATAATATAACATATATATATATATATATATATATATATATATATATATATATATATATATATATATATATATATATATATATATATATATATATATATATATATATATATATATATATATATATATATATATATGAACGATGGAATGTTTCATAGAAATAAATTTCTGGTTCATATATATATATATATATATATATATATATATATATATATATATATATATATATATATATATATATATATATATATATATATATATATATATATATATATATACATATATATACGTCATGTATATGTTTATTTCTATTTATTTCCATATATATGTATATATATGTATTATACATACATGGTGTAAGTTGGTTGGTATCGGCTGTATGTACTAAAATTTTAATTTGACAGGCACATGCACGACAGAGTCAGTATCAACTTACACCTCTCTTGATAGCCGAATCGTAATGTCACTGAAAAGTCGTTGTTCCCAAAATCTTTCGGTGGTTCGAGTCCATCTCGTGACGGATCGCTTATCACTTGTAAATTCCCCTTCGTCGTACTATCACGAGGGTGAGGGCTATTACTAAACACGGCGAAACACTGAATTATTTACAGTTTCACCGTGTTTATACCCCAGTGAGGCGTCAAATGTGTTTCGCCGTGTTAAGTACTAACCCCTGGGGGATCAAATGCACTTAGGGATTTCGTGAAATCCCTGGATTTTATATATTCCCCAACACACACACATATATATATATATGTCATTGTCTTAAATATAATAATAATAATAATAGTAATAATAATAACAAGAAATGGTCATTGTTTACGTGAATATTGTATAACTCTCTCAGATATCGCCTATTTGATCTTACTGTAACTGAATAACAAAGCTTCACCGGACTCCGCCCATTATATTGATATAGTATATGAAGAAAAAATAATGAATGAAAGTGATGGAAGATGCGGTTGTTTATGAGTTTGTATAACATTCATATATATATATATATATATATATATATATATATCTTCCATCACTTTCATTCATTATTTTTCTTCATATACTGGGTGTTACTGTAACCATGGGCGGAGTCCGGTGAAGCCTTGCTATTCAGTTACAGTGAGATCAAATAGGCGACATTAGTGAGAGAGTTCATTATGATATATTCACGTATGCGTGAATGACCATTTACTTAGTTGTTGTTATTATTATTATTATTATTATTATTATTATTATTATTATTATTATTATTATTACGTAAAGCAATAACATCCTATCCGAACACCTATTTAAAGTGTATTATCTTGAAAAGACAGAATTGAATCGAATACATAAAAACGGAGATCACTAAGATAAACCAACAAACACATAAATAAATACATCACTCTTTTTGGAAAACTTGAGAGAAAGACGGAAGCGGGTCTTGAAATCTAGCGACTGTTGGAATATTAGACGAAGGGAATCGCTGACCCATTCAGTTATTCGGACCACGAGAGGATGCAAGGTCATGCATATTCAGTAAATCTCCCCATTTGCATATTGATGCCAACGCCTCCACATTATATCGACCTGACTGGGTTTAGAGGTTAGACAGATCTGCACTGCATTGTATTTGCAATATGTAGCTATAATTATACTGCTCAGTGGGATGTGGATCAAAGAAGAGTGGATTCAAAGAAAATTGGATTTTATTATTGATTGGGATGAGAATGGGTTTATTTTCATGGATCCAAATTTAGACCCAGGATATTTTTTTTCCCTTTTACTGATTTTCTCTATCATTGCAGGAGAGTTTTCCTTATTTTTATTATTTGCTGTGGATTCGCATATGGCCCCCCCAATTTTTTTTTTATTTTCATCAAATTTGTGAAAACAATTTTTACACGTGTATGGTAAAGTTGAGAATAATAATCTAGTTTGAAATAACTCTCTTTTGAGTTTACGTAACTATGCCTCATCTGTCTGATTTTCAGTTTTGTATAGACTTCACTTCCATCCCCACCCTCCTGACAGCCCCACCTCCCTCCCGTCCCTTTCCTCGAAATCCACCCCCTTTTCTCCCTATTCTCGTTAACGTCGCTGCTCGTCATATATCCTCACCTATATGGCTTAAATTCGTGTTCTCTTCTAACCGTTTCGACATTCTCCCCATAACACTGTATATCCCCTCCAAATAAGTAAACATTCAATGTTTGCACTTAATAAAGCGAAAGCAATCACTGCGTGTATGTGAATTCGGACTAATAAAATGTAATGAATGTGACTTCTGCAACGAAGCGTAAAACTCAGCGTGATTTCGACAGCAAACGGAATACCTGGAGGAGGACTCATTTACGGAGTCCAATTTAGACGGAATGTCTGCATGATTCCGTATGCTTATTAAGGCTCTGAATAAAAAGAAAATCTTATTATGGAAATGAGATTTTCATTTAAGGATCAACTTGAATCCTGATTAGAATTTGTGACTAGCATTGTCAAAGTCCTCTGAAGAATTTCCTTGAGTGTGTTTCGTCTGTGACAAAATGAGTAACAAATAAGTTCGTTCCCCTCAATTATATCTTCATATATACGTTGGGACTGGAATTCATTATTGAAGTTATTATTATATACTGTTATCAAGACAGCAATTATTTTATCCCTTGTTGTTCATTATTCATCATGAATAATCCTGAGCCAACCTCTCTTTCTCTTTCTCTCTCTTTCTCATTATGCTTGCAATATCTTAATGTCGATTGAATGAAGACTTCTATTATTATGATTCCATCTCATATGTTGTTCAATGTACTGTGTAAATTTTTACGGGCATATCTCTCTCTCTCTCTCTCTCTCTCTCTCTCTCTCTCTCTCTCTCTCTCTCTCTCAACATCTTATTAACTCTTCCTTGAAATTTAACTCACTCATATCCTAAAATACTGAAATTCATCGGTGACTTGTTGGGATTGTAAGGATCAGACAGACAGATAGACTGGCAGACTGACACGGGTAATACATGTTTTCTGTCCATCTTCTCTGGCATGGATATTAACGTAATAATTTTAAAGGAAAAAACAATCGTAGCGTTAAAACAAAACGTTCCCGAAGAGTTTTTTCCCGACATTTCCCCGAGGAATAATATGTTTTAACAGCGCCTACAAATACCTTACAAGTATCTTACAGGCTATTGTCACAGAAGCGCATTTTCCAGCATTTTCTGAAGACTGTGTCACGCGAGCGCATTTCTGCCAGCTTTCAAAGGCGATGTCACACGGGCTTGTTTTCCACCATTTTTAATAACGGGGAGCATTTTGTCGTCATTCCTTGGACCAAGAAAGCTATGTCTTTTCCCATACATTGTCAAAATTGAGCCCTCTTTTCGTTCTTAAGATTATGTCACACTCCATGAACATGCTTGGCTTATATTTTGGAACGTATGTCGCCCACACTTTGTAAAAGAAGTTAGAAAACGCCTTCACGCAAACCCTCCGGAGGCGAAGCACCACCCGCACTGCGCCCTTCCCCTTCCCGACCTTTCGTCCGTCCGTTGACAACGTAAAGTGTTGGATTTATTTTTTGCTTTAAATTCTTGGCGTCCGCGCCTCCGTCAGAAGTCAAGATTGCTAGCGTGGGAAGGTGGGCGACTTTTCTCTTTATATGAATGGTTTCCTTCAGCTGGAGATGTTTCTGCTTTACGTGTGTACAAGCAGATGCTTACATACTTGAAGCCCAAGTACAGGGAGATATAGATGGTAAAAATGATAAAAAGTGTGATCTAATAATAATAATAATAATAATAATGCTTTTATTCATGTATGTATACATATGCTCGTCTTCTTAGACTTGCCAGGTTCCGACCACTTTAAAACTGTAAAACATTTTTTAAGATATATTTTTTAAAACGCAAATGGAAACAGAACAGAAAATCTTAAGATAAAATTGTCAAGGGTTAAAAAAGATTTTGTGACCAACGTTAATATATATTTTACAATATGTATTACAATATATATAATTAAATTTTTTCCCGTCTTTTTCAATACATGAAGGATTAATTCCTTGCATCTTTTTTCATTTATTGCACATTGTGCTTGGCGATGTGAGTTAAAATTCTTTTAGAATAAAACTTTCGGCATACCTTAACTTGTTTAAAAAAAATCCTTTTCCAGCGAAAGTAAAGATGGAGCAAATAATAGAGAGTTTTGATTTTCTTTCTTTTTTTTTTGGCAGAAATTTTCCCATTATATCTTTTCTCTCATTTTAAGCTATACCCCCTGGATTTCGTGTAAAGGTGAAAATAAAGTGAGAATAAAAGACTTGCAGAAATATTTTTATATTCTTATATTTCTTAGTTTTCGTTTCCAGTGAAACAATATCGCTTTCGTATGACCGCAGAAATGAAAGTGGTGAAATGATGCAAAGATCTAAATACAAAAAAAAAAAAAAAAATGGATAGATTTATTTCCTTAGGTGTTCGTCCTCATTTTTTTCACCTAGTGGTTTTTTATATCCCGAGTTCTCTTCATCAGACGTAATTGCTTTTAATAAGATTTGTTAAGGTTTGATACATGAACATAAATCTGGATTTTAAAATTATACGAGGGCCTCGCACTGAATGATGTTAATAACAATACTGTTAGTAAAGGAAAAATCATCACTGATGTCAAGCTCTTTGTGGGGTGAGTCGGTAGAGCTGCGGACTGTCACTCGATGGACCGGAGTTCAATTCCCCGGCCGGCTGATGAAGAGTTAGAGGAATTTACTTCTGGTGATAGAAATTCATTTCTCGCTATAATGTGGTTCGGATTCCACAATAAGCTGTAGGTCCCGTTGTTAAGTAACCAATTGGTTCTTAGCCACGTAAAATAAGTCTAATCCTTCGGGCCAGCCCTAGGAGGGCTGTTAATCAGCTCAGTGGTCTGGTAAAACTAAGGTATACGTAACTTTTTCCATCACTGATGTCATGCATAACTAAGCATCAAACATTCGTATTTGTTACGAAAGGTTCTGATATCCTTGGCATTGGGTAATCAATAAGAAATCTTTATACATGAGTTTGTTCATACAATTAGTCGTCCATCATCGTTACGTATGGGCTAATATTTGCTTCCATTTAACTTTCTGTTCTTCTGTTCCTTATGTTCTCTTTGTACGGCACATCGATCGTGTTCCTTTTCCGAACGCCTTGAAAAACATTATTTTCGGGCAAACACGACCTAAAGGGTGTCAAGAGAAGATAAATCGAAAGAAGGACAGAGAGTCTTTACATATTGAATATTCTCTTTACTCACATGATGAGAGGGAGAAGAAGATAGATTTCCAACTTCAGAACTTGGCGAGCTCATTGAGAGAGAGAGAGAGAGAGAGAGAGAGAGAGAGAGAGAGAGAGAGAGAGAGAGAGAGAGGGTGTATATTTTCTTTTAATAGAGGACTATTTCCTTATGTATTATCAATCACTCGTTATATAATTTTATTAGTTGGTTCCTTTGGGCAAAGATCAAATCATTAATAATCTATTGTACATAAGAGATACGCCAGTGTTTGATTTTGTAAAAATTAGGTTCTTTTAACTTTTCGAATTTATTTAGTCGCCAGAAATATCCATTATGGTTAGCAAACTGATTAACATCGGCAAAATTTTTCCAAATTATAATGGATGTTCATTCATACTAGTCTCTCAGAAGCTATTTTTATGAAGTTATTGTCCATTGGGTACAGTTATGTTCAAACCTGTTTAGGGTGGAAGCCTCCACTGTAGCTGTCGTCTATATAATTTTTTAGCAGCTGTATATATATATATATATATATATATATATATATATATATATATATATATATATATATATATACATTTATTTATATATGTATATATATATATTTATATATCTATCTATATATATATTTATATATAACTATATATATATATATATATTTATATATAATAGTATATATATATATATATATATATATATATATATATATATATATATATATATATATATATATATATATATATATATATATATGTATGTGTGTGTGTGTGTGTGTCCGTAATATGGAAGGAAAATATGACATAAATGTAAGGAACAGATTTATACTATGTAAAGAAAAGCCAGAGTGACGAAGAGAGAGAGAGAGAGAGAGAGAGAGAGAGAGAGAGAGAGAGAGAGAGAGAGAGAGAGAAAATTAAAATTAATTTGGTCCCACTGTCAGCAGAAAATGTTAATGGACAAAATTAATTTGGTCCCACTGTCAGCCTTTATATAGATAAGATGTTAATGGATATAAATATACTTTTATATATATATATATATATATATATATATATATATATATATATATATATATATATATATATATATATATATATATTTTTTTAGGGCATAGTTTTTCTCTAAGATAATTTTCATTGAAAGCAATTGCTTTTGTGGCATCAATGAGTTTTTTGCTGGAATCTTCATATCGTAGGAGCTTTTTCTGATCCTCAGGCGTAATCTTCGGTGAAGAACACACAAACTTCTTTGTTCCATTTATTGTTTTCTGTCACGACAGCTGTTTCTCCACTCTGTTGCATTTTCAAGTGATTACTGGTTTGCAATTTGGATTTACAATCATTTTGTCTTTACAAGCGGATGGAAAAGTAGATCTGAGCTGTAACCCTAAAAGTGATTCATCCCTTTAATCCCTGGGCCAATCACAGCTCAGGCCTACTTTTCCATCCGCTTGTGTTGGCTGGTTAGTATAATCTTAAAATCGTTATAGTTTATTTTACTTTTGCATAGGTGTATATGATTTCTAATATTTGATGTTTCAGGATTGGACAACTTTCACCCAGTGCGTTAACGCCAATTTTTGTGTCACATCTGACTTTAAGCAGTCGGCGTGTGTTTCCCACGTATGTCTGACAATGGCATTCACAGCTAGTATATAAATAAACAACACCGGACTGCATTAAGGGGAGACAGATTTTTTTGCACAAATTCGAGAGGGAGCTGCTTGACAGCTGTCCCTCTGTATTTAAGCCTTTATTTTATCGCCGTTTTGTTGACGACACTTTTGTCCTTTTCAAAGACCGTCACCACTGTGACCAGTTTTTACAGTATGCTAATTAACTACATAATAACATGAAATTCACTTATGAATTAGAAAATAATAACCAATTATGCTTTTTAGACACTATCGTCACCCGTGATGACAATAGATTTCATGCTGGTGTGTTCCGGAAGAAAACCTTTACTGGTCTTGGACAGAACTTTTACAGTTCGTGTTTTTATAATTTTAAATTGAATTCCCTGACCACTCTCCTCCACAGAGCCATCACACTTACATCCGATTTGAATCTTTTTCACAAGGAAATAGGTTTTCTCTATGATCATTGTAAATCCAACTGCTACCCATTCAATTTACTTTTAAAATGTGTTAAGAAAACATTGGGTAAGTCCTTTCACCCTCCTACTACCACAAACTTAGCACATAACTTAACATATTATATAAGTTTTCCATTCACGCATGACACCTCTTTCCTACCCAATCTAAAAAGGTTTTAACGAATTATTTTCCTGCAGTTGACATGAAGCTCATATTTAAGAACCCAAGAACTATTGGTGGTATGTTTCGTCACAAAGAAAATCTGTCCCTCCTTAATGCAGTCCGGTGTTGTTTATTTATATTTACTTGTTGTCAATGCCATTGTCAGACAAACGTAGGAAACACGCGCTGACTGCTTAAAGTCAGATTTGACGCACATATTGGCGTTGGCTTTCGCACTGGGTGCAAGCTGTCCAATCCTGAAACATCAAATATTAGAAATCATATAAAACTATGCAAAAGTGACCGGCTGCTAGGCGAAAACGATAACACGTTCTGGAAATAGATTATCCAGATAATAACTCCCATATAAAAGATCTCTCATTTGCAATAGTTTATTCCCCAGTGGAGGAAGGGTTCACTCTATGTTATTGAGCAAGAATTTTAACATCATGGACGGGTAATTAAGCTATATCACTGAGCAAGGATTAATTAATTTACTGGACGCAATTCACAAGAGAAATATACCTGCTAGGCTTTCAAACATTGGATTTATGTTGGGAGAGGAAAATATTGAGCAAGGAAAGTTGAGAGATTTTTAGTTAGAGAGATAGATACTGGTAATTAATTGCTAAATTAAGACTTACTGACTGCTCTGTATTGCATGTGCACCCTTGCAATCTAGCTGACTCCAATATACCCTCTTTAACAAATACGACCTAAGTGGTCGGACCAGAACAACGACATGCACCCAGGGGAAGGAACACAGAATAGGTGTTGTTTGGGGTAGAGCTAGTGGTCTTCTGACTGTGGCCGCTCGCCTTGTTTTGATTTCCTTAGATGCCCTTAGGCTCCGTGATCGGCCAGGCGTGACGCGAAGGGGAGCCAGCATATCTGAAAGCAATTAAGAACCAGCAGGTAGGATTCACAAGGAAATAGGTCGTGGAGCAAGGAGATCCAGGGGGAAATATAGCATGGTTATTAACCTCTGTGACTAATAGATACCAAATACCTGACTTCTCAAAACAACTCTCGCCACACTTCTGCAACCCTATTGTATCCCCACCCTGGCTGTTCCATCTAAAAGGATTTTGGGCTCTATTCTAAAAGGCTGGGGAGACGAGAACAGCATCCATTTATAACATATATATATATATATATATATATATATATATATATATATATATATATATATATATATATATATATATATAGTATATATATATATATATATATATATATATATATATATATATATATATATATATATATATATATATATATATATATATATATATATATAATATATATATATATATGTTTGTGTATGCATATATAGTCGTGTTCATTACCTGATGCACGGTTCCCTTACCAAGAGTTAGGACATTCCCGGAAACCCCATTACAGCTTCCACCAGCAGGTAGTTCCTCTCCACTAATAGGGGAGAACTCGCTGTCCTTTCACCTTTATACTTCCCGTTCAGATTCTCCGTGTTATTAGCAAATGTAGCAACATCAACAGAACTGATGAAAAGTAGTAATCATTCCTCGTTTTCCTCCACTTGTCTATAAGATATTAATATAAGCAGTAGCTTTTCAAAGTGAACATTTATATTGAATTATATGTTTGTGTATGCATGGTATCTACCATACAGCTTCCACCAGCAGGTAGTTCCTCTCCACTAATAGAATATCGCTCCGTGTTACTGTAGAAACAAATCTGTGCCGTTTTAAACCAGACCTCCATTGACCAACACAGCATTCTTAAAAAAAAAAGACATTAAAATTGAAAATAATGTTAGACTCGATAATGGAAGTGTTTTTGAGATCATTAAAAGGGTTGGTAGATTATTTAGAAACTCCTCAACGTAATTCAGAGACCGTTTCTCTCATCCTTTTCCCGTTATTTGTGTGGAAAATTATATAGTCTTAATCTAAAGTCAGCAAATTACAGTATACTCATTACATTTATTTCTCCAATTTATTATCTCACAAAATGATAATTTGCAGTAGCTTGAATGACATGATATTCATACAAATGCTCTTTTTACACTTTTGAATAATCTGATAAGACATGAAGAGGTGTGATAGTTCTGCCTAACCAGTAGTCATAAAATACAAAAATTAGTTTTATTTTGCAAGAGGATTGTACAAAGTCATGAAATTTAGTATTTCACTTTGAACCGTAAGACAGGTAAATTCAGTTCATAACTAGTGTCTCAGCAATGAGATATTCACTTTGACATAAGCATATTTTAGTTCTATTTAGAAAAATTATCTTGAGAGAGAGAGAGAGAGAGAGAGAGAGAGAGAGAGAGAGAGAGAGAGAGAGAGAGAGAATTCCTGCTGTCTTTACGTCTTTCTTAGTAATTCAGCAGTGCTAGTCTTTAATCTGTATTATTTTTATATTTTCTATTAAATTGTGTTACTTGATTTTTGTTTGAAGGCGTAGTTTTACTTAAAAAACCTGGAGAGAGAGAGAGAGAGAGAGAGAGAGAGAGAGAGAGAGAGAGAGAGAGAGAGAGAGAGAGAGAGAGAGAGATTCCTACTGTCTGTACGTCTTTCTCAGTAATTCAGTAGTCTTATTCATTAATCCCCGTTACATTCATATTTGATAGTAAATTGTTACTGGATTGAATTTCATTTGAGGATGAAATGATTGTTATTTGAAATAATTTCTTTCTGAAAAGTAATTCATCTCCCAAAATTAAACAGACTCCATGCATGCTTACATAATTCTTCACTTATCCTCTTTAAATACAGTAAAGTAATGGGAAAATCAAATAAATATCGAAGAGAAAGACAAATTGTCATTTTTTACATGAAGATAAATTTCGTTGGACTGGATGCAAATATAGCAATGTCATATCCAAGGTCTTTCTTTGTTTACTTAGCTTGACGAATGTTTGAATATGCATAATTTGCATGACTAATGCGTTGTGCGTGAAAAGAAACAATATTTCTTGTAAGCAATAATTCTTGTGTCCTGTGATTACAACTTTTGTTATAAATTACGTTTTTATTCTTTCTCTCTTTTATTGAAAAAACACTAAAACTTAGAAACTGTAATAGTAATTCATAAGTATTGCATTTAGAGAGAGAGAGAGAGAGAGAGAGAGAGAGAGAGAGAGAGTAAAGGATGATAAAGTAGAGAGTATAAATTCATCATTTAGTAACATTTACTTCCTTTTTTCGGTCATTTACATTTTTCGAGAAAATAAATTCATTTTGGTAACATTTACCCTTTTTCGGTCATTTACATTCAAGGAGAGAGAGAGAGAGAGAGAGAGAGAGAGAGAGAGAGAGAGAGAGAGAGAGGATGATAAAGAGAGAAAATTAACTTTGTTTAGTAACATTTACTTCCTTTTTCGGTAATTACCGGACGACTTAAGCATACATTTAGTAGAGTACTCATGACCATAGAGAGAGAGAGAGAGAGAGAGAGAGAGAGAGAGAGAGAGAGAGAGAGAGAGGGAGAGAGAGAGAGATGGTTGGTTGGTTGGTTGGTTGGTTGGAGCGCTGCTTTGGAATTGGTGAAATGGAATTAAACGACATAGGTCAGTGTATCTGGTCAACAGAGGGATTGAATGGAAAAGGACCCTGTCTTCAGCCTACAAGTTCATTAAGGGAAAGCCTTGCAATTGTTTCTCCTCTCCCCCCAGTTGAACTGGCACAAAACGCCATCACCAACACCTGCAAAGCCACAAAACAGCAAGAGGGGCATTGGAAATTGTCAATGGATGTAGGTGGTAAAGGGCATCCGAACAAAAGGAATTTTGGGAACGCCTAGGAAAATGGACGTTCTTTCATCGGATAACATAAAATCAAGAAAGGGGCGTTTCTTGTTAGTTGCTCTTATCGATTTCTATAGAATTTTATTTCAAATTGGTAAAAATTCATGTCGTAAGTGATGTCGTTATGACTGAAAATAGATAATATAGTTAAAAAAAAAATTCCGGTTATTTCCATTATGGAACATGTGGAAATATATTTTGAATAATGAGTTTATTAATATACATACTGATCGATCACTATGTCAAATGGGATATGATGAAGAATGATTCCTTATACTACTTCACTGGGTCCTATTGAATGTGAATGTAACAGATAGGAATCTTCAATTGCAAACATTAATAAATTCATTCAAATTATACGTTATTAACAAAATTTAATACGTAATGTCGAGATTACCACGTGAAAAGGTGTCTAAATATGCCCGAGAACTTGATAGGTCAGTGGGCCTAATAATGCGGAATGTTGAAATAATCCAAGCTCAGATAAACTCTTTTTTGGAATCTCTCTCCTTCTGTCTTTAAGTATTGTGAATAATAATGATATTCTCTCTCTCTCTCTCTCTCTCTCTCTCTCTCTCTCTCTCTCTCTCTCTCTCTCTCTCTCTCTCTCTCTCTCTAAGTATTTAAGAATAATATTGTTATTTCATTTTCTCCCTCTCTCTTAAAGTATCGAGAATATTCCTCTCTCTCTCTCTCTCTCTCTCTCTCTCTCTCTCTCTCTCTCTCTCTCAAGTTTAAGAATAATATTGTTCTTTCATTATCTCCCTCTCTCTCTCAAAGTATTGTGAATATTCTCCTCTCTCTCTCTCCGTTTTTTATTGTTTACGAAAACGGTATTCGAATCTGTAAAAGTAACCCGAATGTATTTGCCATTATATTTGCATAGACAGTAGTATGAATAGAGGAACAGTGAGGCAACACTTACATCTCCGAAATGCAAGGGGAGAGAAACACACCAAAAATGGTAGCAATTTTTGAAACATGAAACCAGAGGATAGTGCTTGCTTTTAGCAAAAACTGAAGGGAAACCAACTATTCTTCGTTACTGAGAATGATGATGCTGACGCGTGGTGTTAAAACCTAATGGGAACTCCTGGCTTAATTCAGTGTTTTTCAGCCTGCGGTATTTTTGTAAGGGAATTTAGGCTTGTACAGTGTACGAAGCCGGAATTTTCGCAAACTTGCCGTTTTAAATGTACTAAGGACGTTTGCCTTGTTTTATAAAGTGGGTAGGGATTAGGCAAAACATCCAACATACAGCCAATAATTTGGGTGTTTTCTTTCACTTTCTGAGGGAAAACCATCAGCGGTTTTCTTGCACCACTTGAGGCTCATGAACTCTTTTTGTTAAATCTAGCCAGGTTGTATCTTTAAAAATTTTTTTTATTTAAACTTCCCTTTTGGAAAGACATTCACTCTTTAAGAATTTATGATAATATTTTCAGTAAATTTTGAACGAAATGCGAATGTGTTACGTACATGATCTTATTTTTAAATCTTTTAAACTTGAAGCACAATATAAAGTAATAAAAGGTCATGAAATACGACTTCAACTACTTTGTCAGCACACGAAGCAGAGAACATTTAAAAGCACTTATTTATTCACCGCATTCAGGAGCGAACCTCAGGGCCATTTCAAAAGGATTCTCGGGTTTGCATAATAAGAGGAACGGCTGTAGCGCTATTGCATATGTGCGGTGCGTTCATGACTTTGTCTGAGAGAACGCTGAAAACCTTTTCGTCCAAAGAAAGACGTCATTAACAATACAGTGTTATGACAGGGGTGAAGGATTATTCTTCGCCTCACTCTAATTTTCAATAAGATTTTCCTCCTTCATTTTTTCTGTTGCAGAGTCATTAAATATATTGCTGAAGCAATGAGATATAATGAGTTTAATAACAAACGAAAAATCTGATGACATGTACAGAAAATAAATACGTTCCACAGTGTCATGGGAATTAGGAAATTTTATGGATTTATTTTAGTGAATTTTCAGATCTATCGGTCATTTTTCTTTGCGTCAGTAAGTAGCCAGGAATGAAAACATTTCATAATAAATATCACCACGAACGACAATAATAATAATAATAATAATAATAATAATAATAATAATAATAATAATAATAATAATAATAATATTTCTTTTGTTCTTATTGCTCTCCTGTTGCTAACATATTAACAACAATAATACCTCAACATATAAAGCCTCCCTTACCGCAAATCTTTGAAAGAAATTATCATTGTCATAAAAATAAAAATAAAAAATAAAAACTCTCCCGTAATCGGTGGGTTTAACAAATATCCCGAAACTCATAAGACCAGTAGAGAAAAGGAGAAGAAGCTCTAAGACTGATAGAGGAAGCAGAAAGGGAAATGACTTTCCTTGGTGAGAGGAAATTAAAGAACTTTCCTTTGAGATTTGTGGAGAAAATCGACCATTAAATACAATTTCTAAATCTTCGCTCAAACTGTCATTGGTATCCATAGAAACTCGCTGACGATAGCAAAATATTATTATTTTAGTTTTCGGAATTAAAAAGAAATATATTAAACGGAAATATATGATCCAAATATGCTGGCACACTTAAATGCAGTCTCTGAATCTAGGATTGAACGGTCATTGGTACCCATAGGAAGTAACAGCCGAATGCAAAGTATTATTATTATTATTATTATTATTATTATTATTATTATTATTATTATTATTATTACATTTGTTGATGTTTTGTTGTTATTATTATTATTATTATTATTATTATTATTATTATTATTATTATTATTATTATTATTATTATTATTATTCTTTTCGAAAGTAAAAAGAAAATGTGAAGGATAACGCATTCAGCCACTATGTGATATAAAAACGGATCCTAAACAGCAGGTTTCCAAAAATAGCCCAGTAAATGACAGTCGTCAAGCAACAGCCCCTTTTCAGAAACAACTCGGTAAATGACAGTCGCAAAGCAAGCAGCCTCGATTTATCCCGGACCAATTTTGCTTGGACACTAATCAATCTTCGTTGCTGAATAAGTCGTCTGCAAAAGCCGCCTGAAATAAGCGTGATATATGACCATTGCTCCATATCCCCTGGGGGCATCAATCATCCTGCTGATATTTTTGCTAAATGGAATCATTATTCCTCTCGTGATTGAACTGTGAAGTTTTATACTGACCGAGGCAGTTTAAATGATAAATGGAATCATAGATGGATTTTTAAGTAGTGTATTTTCGAATGAGTGGCATAGATTTATGCATATGTACATTATATATATATATATATATATATATATATATATATATATATATATATATATATATATATATATATATATATATATATATATATATATATATATATATATATAAATTAATTAATAGTAGAATTTGACTTAATTAACAGTAACATTTGACTTATTGACCATGGGAACCCACATCACCTCCATTCCATAACTGAAATACCGAAGTACGAAAAATACTCGCCTTTGTAACCAGAGAAGCGTTGTAGGATCAGAATTTTGAAATACATTTCCATTACTAATTAGTCATTATGAAAATGAATGCTGTTTTTCGGATTTGAAAGGATGATAATGACTGCGAAAAGTGTAAAACTCTAGCGAATATAAATCGTATCTTATTTTTAGGACGAATTCTGACTTATCTAGAAAGTATTTTTGTTATTGTTTTTACTAACAATACTTTTGCATAGAAAACCCGGCATTATAAAAAGCATGGAAGTATTTTATTCTTAATTCAGAAAATAATGGCTTAATAAAATTTGACTATAGAATAAACGTTGTATTTATAGCAAATATAACTACAATTTTAGTTAATGTACATCAGAATTGCTGAAAATAATCTCCCCGTATTCTGTAATGAAATTGTAAGTCTTTGCACTTCAAACTTAAAATAAATATTTTCTTAATCATGCTGATAAGTAGTCATTTAATATAAGAACTTTTACAGTATTTGCTACCTACATTTAGTTACACACACACACACACACATATATATATATATATATATATATATATATATATATATATATATATATATATATATATATATACACACACGTATATAATATAGTTACTGGTGATTTGTTGATGAACCCGTATTACCGTAAACTTCCTAGTTACTAACGGCCTCTTTCACCTATGCAGTAAGTTCATAAACAACGTGTCAGATACTCCTACGCCCACTGCATCATGTACATGTGTCTTGGAAAACACACTAATATATTCTTTCAACTACGCTAACCTTTTTGCCACTTTTGAATATTCCCACATTTCTCACCAATGAAGTTATCTTAAGTCACTTAGCGCAACCAATTAAAGCCTACATCTTCCACCTTATTTCTTAATCCCCTTTCAAAATCCACACTGCACTTCCTTAAAGGTGAGCTGGCTCAGCAGTCTCATTGTATATTATATTCTTGGCTTCCAAAGGGCATTTTAAGTCTGCTCATAATGTTTTGCACACATCTTACTACATCCGTTGTTTCACCTATTCTAAGATTAGTTTTTTCTCTCATCCTAGTAACATTAGATATATTTACTCTTCAGTGTATGAATCTGCTGCTTCCATTATTTGGCTGTTCATTCTACTATCCATTGCTTTATCATTCTTTTTCTATATACCCTCATGAACGTCAGATTTTAGGGAATTAAAAACTTTTGATAAACTCGTCAGCTTGATTGCATCAAGGGTAAAGAAGGGCAGGTGCCAACAGTCATAGCCAACAGTCATAGCCAAAACAGTCATTGCTGGAAACAGGAGGGGCGGTAAAGTCCAGCGTCACTTTATGTACAGCAAAGAAAAAGACGTGGGGATACACACACGCACACGCACATATATATATATGTATATGTATATATATATAAATATATATATATATATATATATATATATATATATATATATATATATATATATATATATATATATATATATATATATATATATATATATATATATATATATATATATCTAACCAATAACTGCCTGCAGTTATTGAATATTCAGTATTCTCTTCTGTTTCAAGTAAATTGCGGTGTATTGGTGTCCTTGCATTCATATTAGAGATAGAAACTCTAAAATTGTATTTTAACCATTGTGAATGCAATCTGATATTTAGCCAAAAAGACATGACAGTTTTATCTCAAAATTGTGGAAACAATTTCAGTTACGGAATTTTGAATGATTAACAATGTTTGCAGTAAAAACTCAGTAAACAAAAAGAGGGATTTTGAAAGAATACTTAATGAGAAATTGGACGTCGTTTGGAATGCCAATGATGAATTGCACAGCGAAATTCGATACAAAATCATTTCTGCGGTGATAGCGCTTTACACCACAGTCATGAACTACCTCTAATTACATTTATTATGAAAACGAAGGTCATCCTTATTAAAGATTCTTTTGTATCCGTTTCCCGAAATATTTGAAAGCACTGTCTTCCAGGTCAGTGATTTTAAAAGGCAATTGAAATCGCAGTGCGTTAAAAGAGCAATGTTAATTGCTTTTCAAATTTTTCGTTTTTGGCAGTTTATTTGTTGGAATAAAAGTTGGTGTTATGTCCCATCTTTTTAAACTTATAAAATTAAAGAAGAAAAGGTAACAAAAGCGATTCGGTAAGAGCTAAATCAAGACAAAATACTACCTTGTAAGAAAACGTCTTGAAGACCTTTTGTTGATTAGATAAAACTTCAGTAATACAAGCCATTATTGCAGGCATGATATTGAGTAATGAAGTAATTATCGTAATCTTCTCTCTCTCTTTATCAGCTATTTGCGTCCTTCAGAAGACTTAGTGACGCACACACAATTTAAAGGGAAAACAGCGAAGACTTTTTTCCTCTATTCTTTTTTGCTCATCATATCTTTCTTTCTTTCTTTCTTTTTCTTTTAACGTGCTTTTTGATTTGGCTTTGGGGTAGACCTGTGGTCTCGATCGGCTGCCCTGCCTGACATCGCTTAGACCCCGGTACGTATGTTTCATGTATCATACCAGACCCAACGCCCTTTCTCCCCAGCAGCGAGAAGTCATTGCGCGGGTATGGCGAGAGTTCGAGACGTGTGAGATGTTTGTTATGTTTTTAGAAGGTGTTGTAGTGGCTTTGTTTTGTGTGTGTATTTAGTCTGTAACATCCATTTGCTTTTTAAGCAAACCTATCCGTTGATTACATATATAATCCCGGGATGTCTACACGGATAGCAAAGTGTCTGCCTCTCTGATCAGCCGGCTTGCCCCGCGCCACAGACCTCTACGAAGTCCGAAGCTGCTGCTGTAACTAGCCATCGAGGCTCTTCCTCTATTCTTTTTGCTCATCATATGTTAGGTAATATTAGTTATCCAAAGAATTACTGTTATATGCCCGCAATCACCATGTCACGATTGGTTAGGCAGGACCCCGGGGGTCCACACCATTCAACCTAGTCCCCTGCACATCTTACCGTACTAACGAACCACCTTAGGGCAAGGGCCCTCTGCTAATATAAGGCCGGCTAATCATAAACTAGTCAACCTTGCCTTGTTGATGAAAACGGTTTAAGAGGTAAAGTGGCAAGCAGGAGCAAGCAGCAGACGCGTCCTTTGTTAAAACCCGAAGGCTGTTTCAGATTTTGTTGGATATTGTAAATCTCTGAGGTTCTTTCCTCAACTATATATTATTGCTATTTTAGATTTAGGCAACCAAAATGCTAGTTAGGGCTCGTGCTCCCAGTTACTCAGGAGCCCATATAGTGGAATACTCTGAAGCCAACACAGAATGCTTTATTCAGTTTTGACAATTTGGTCATTGTGTCTCTGGCTTAGCAAGTGTAAATACCTTTAATAGGTCAAAACCCATCAAGTCTATTTATTAGATATTTCAGAGTAGTCTACAAGTGATGATTTTTTTAACATATGACCCATGTAGCCGTCATAAGAGGGAAACAGACATGTTACATTTATAATTTTTGGCTCCTGTAATGATTATAATCAGAAACTACCATAAACCAAATTTATGGTTCCAGAATTTTATACAAATTTCCCAGTATTTACATTAAAAAATATGTTGCATTCAAATTGGTTGAGAATTTGTACAAAAACAAAATAGTTATTTGTACACTTTTCTTTTAATAACACTAAGTCACTCATCTCCCCCCCGCCATCCTTGTCTTCATTATGCACACAAACGCGCGTGTGCGTGCAATCTCGAACACAACGTGTAGTTAAATTTCCAGGTAATCGCAGAAATGACTGTTAGTTACATCCAGTAAATTGGTGTTTTTAATTTCAATATATATAAGTTCTTGCCAATATAAGTAGCTCCTGATTACAGTTAATTTGTGTGTGTGTGTGTGTGTGTGTGTGTGTGTGTGTGTGTGTGTGTGTGTGTGTGTAAGGACGTTTGGATGAAGGCGAAGAAAAATACAAATTCAACTATTTCATCTTTGGCACACACACACACACACACACACACATATATATATATATATATATATATATATATATATATATATATATATATATATATATATATATATATATATATATATATATATATACATATATATATATATATATGTATATACACAACACATAAAAAAAAAATGAACTGTAATCAGGAGCTGCTTATATTGGCAAGAACTTATATATACTGAAATTAAAACTACACCAATATACTGGATATAACTTAACAGTCATTTCTGTGATTATCTGTAAATTGAACCTCAAGGCTGTGTTCGAGACTGCACGCCCACGCGCGTGTGCGTGTGCATAATGAAGACAAGGGGGAAGGATAATGAGTGACTCCCAGGTTATGAAAAAATTTACAAATAACTGTTTGTTTATGTACAAATTATTAACCAATTTAAGTGCAATATTCTTTTTTTCAAATGTGAATACTGGGTAATTTGTATAAAATTTTGGAGCTATAAATTTGGTTTATGGCAGTTTCTTATTATAATCATATGTACATATATATACGTATATAAATGTATACACACACACACACACACACACACACACACATATATATATATATATATATATATATATATATATATATATATATATATGTATATATTAATATTGTAAAAACATAATTGTGGACGAGTTCAAACCACTTGAATGGAACTTCCTCACATTTAATTGCCAGTACAATTGACATGCATACGTATCACTGAAAAATTACTTACATTATAAATGTGTTTGTTTGTGTGTTGTGTGTGTGTGTGTGTGTGTGTGTGTGTGTGTGTGTGTGTGAAATTTGTGCCTAGTACACGTATTAGCGTAATTTCTAAGATTAATGTTTTCCCATGTGTAATGTGTAACATTACGCTATTTATTCTGCCCCAGGGGAACACTTATCTGTTCTCATGTCTTGCATTAAAGAGATGCCACGAATAAGTGCCATGCAATACACTGCCGCAGACACGTTACCGATAGAGGGAAATTTATTCAAGCACATATCTTTCAGCGGTCCCCATGATCGTAAATGGACCGTACAGATGACTTTCTGATAGGGTAATTTGGCAAATAGGAGTCTTAAATGCCTTGTAGACGTGACAATCATTTATTTGTCTTCGATTTGAACGAAATCTTGTATTTGACCTACGTTTAACGAGATAGAAATTGATAGATGGGTGGATTGGTAGAGATTGATTTTAAACCACATAGATGCAAATTTCTGTTTTTTTTTTTTTTTTTTGATAGCTTTATTCTTTGAACTGCTTTTAGAAGAGTTTCTTTGCAGAGTAAGTTTATTACTCTCCTCTCCTTTTCTTTCTACTTTTAATGGCAGTTTCTTCCATAAGGATTTCTCGACTGATTTTGCCTGAATCATTACTATTACTGTAGATTCTATTTGATTAATTCATCATCAGTAATAGGATGTTCGTGCGTCTTTGAATTAATGTGGTGTTGCGAAAATCTATAAAATATTCCATTATATAGATAATTAAAAACGGTTGATGTGATGCTTGAGATATCTAATGGTTCACATTATCCGGTCATTACAGATAAGCAGTGAGTGATTTTAGATTATTATTTTATAGTCTTTGGCTCTGAAACAGTTCTACGCATTTTAAGAATAAAGGTAAATAGATATTGAAGTTCTTTGTTATCACATTATTCTTTTGGTCAGTCTTGCCAGCTCCTTTTCCATACCTCCGTGAATTACCTTCCAAAAAGCAGAGCTACAAAGCACGAAGAGATCGAGCATACCCCTGCCGATGGTCATTCCTGGTCCCCACACAATTTCAGTCACCTGATCGGGTTCCTTGACCAGATCGGCATGAAAGAACACTTGACCGTAGAAAGGATAAAACTGAACTTGGTGCCACTAGTTTCTTCATAGGTTATAAAGACATTCGCATCACTCGTGAGAAAACTGAACTCCACCTAGGTCTACCGTTCACACAGGTAGATTTACTGAAACCTTCCAATGGAAAACACAGAGATAAACAAGCAAATGGAACAAGTGACAGTTAGGTAACAATGCAAATCAGATTTAGTTTATAGATATTCTAAAATTGTAAAAACAGAACAATCGACAAATTAGTGTGCCTCCAAGAAACATGCTTTGTAAATCAGGGGAATTAAACTCCTTGGAAAACTCCTTTCTCATTACCCTGTCATACACGTAGGAGACACCCCCTACACAACCCTTTAAGCTCAATCATACAAATTGCCCTCGGGCACATTAGACGTTCCTCTTTATGGGAAGTTATCTCATGCATATTGTGTCGAAGGTTGTTAGCAGATGGGGAAAATATCTTAGGGGAGATATGACGAATGCCCCCGAAAGGATGATATCATAATGCATTAGTTTACCGTTTCATCTCCTTCAGAGGATATTGGATACAAAGGCTTATGTCTTGCTAAGATATCCTTTTAATTCGTTGGCAGATTAACCTCTCTCCCTTTGGGGAATATAGTACAAAATTGTTTGGTTGGCGAATATTTTGCGTTCAAATATACGTATAATATATATATATATATATATATATATATATATATATATATATATATATATATATATATATATATATATATATATATATATATATATATATATATATATATATATATATATATATATATATATATATATATATATATATATATGAATATTCATCTGTGCAAATAAATGCATTAGGTTTTCAGTTGTATAAGCCCTTTCAACCTGGCTCCTGTGATAATCAAATTATGCTGGTAGGTTCTGTTATTAGAGCAACGTTAGAAACCTTTCTGAAAGTGAAAAACTCTCCCACTTTATTCGCGCCTTAAGTCAATAACAAATGCACTTTGTCACAGCGCCATCTTCTTTCTCTCCTTTTTTTTTACGTTTCATAATAAAATGCGCCTTTGACATTGAAATGGGATTAATTATATTATTACAATGCAAGGTTTAGTCTTCAATACGTTGAAGAATATACAACTGGTAATAGATATCTGTCATCGTTATGAGTTTGCAATAATATGTATTCCTTTATTACAGTGTGAAAAAATATGCATTGTGTGCAGGTCATCTAGTAGAGGTAAAGAATTTATAATAATAATAATAATAATAATAATAATAATAATAATAATAATAATAATAATAATAATAATAATAATAATAATAAACACAGGAAAGGAACAAAAAGATAAATAAAATAATAAGATAATGACAATATAATTTACTGCCGTTATAAAAAATTGGCACTCCCCATGTCATCTTAATGAGGACTGAGAGAGAGAGAGAGAGAAATTCATCCTAATATTAAAATTGAATAAACCATGTTCCGTATTTTTTTTTATATTGCAGAGGTGCAACTGTTTAAAATATTTTCTTTTACCAGTCTTTTACTGTTTTAAATTCGATTTTTTCCCCCAATAAAAAAGGGATTATTAGGGCAAATATAAACTTTTAATTAGAGGTTTAGAAATCTTCACTTCATTTACTTTGTGTATTGTCGCCATAGTTCAAGCTCGCTTTTTAGCCCCAGCCAGCAAGGCCAAAATGATAAAAGACCAAAAACTCGACGCTGTGGGCAATGTTATGCCGTAAACTAGTCCAGGCGTGAAGAGCACGAGAGACGAAAGGTTAAAGTCAGGAAAAAGGTGGTATGTAGAGATCCCAGAGCTTGGTAGTAGAGGGAAGGAAGGGGTCTGTAATGTTTTAGGAGGCTTCAGAAATCTTCGTGTGTAAATGAATAAATGGAAATGAACATTTGTAAAAATAAGTTAATTCTGTGTGTACAAAGCTACACAATGTATAAGAAATAAATAAAATTCTTGGTGCAGGTAACTTTATCATAAATAAATATATTTCATATCGCAGTCAGCTATATTTCTCCATGTTTTTATTCCTTTGTGCCATTTGTTGGTATCTTTTCTGGTTGGTTTATGATAACCGTTTAATAAATTCTTGGCCCGGGAGATTCTTCCTCCTCTTCTTCCCAAGATCAGAGGAAGGAATTGCGCTTGGCGTGGCAAGAGAGTAATAATTCTCGAGCATTTTTCTTTCCCTTTCTGTTCGAGCAACATTTTTCACCTTCTCCCCTTCCGCCTTTGCGTCTCTTAGGTACGGAATACGTTATTATTTCCATTTGCTCTGTTTCGTTGTAAACACGGAAACTTTCAGGTAAATAGACTGAACGACTGCGCATGTCTGGGTTATTCCAGAAAGATTGACCTTGCCTACTACACACGACTCAGCGAAGATGTCATGTTCTTTATGTGTGCTTTGTGAAATGGTCAGGTTTTTTTTTTATGTATACATACACACACACACACACACACACACACACACACACATATATATATATATATATATATATATATATATATATATATATATATATATATATATATATAATAAAAACACGAAAGGAATTATATATAATATATATGTGATCTGCTCGGACCGGAATTTGAACTTATGCCTTTTAAAGCTGGTAAACCAGAGAGTGTCTAAAGCCACTGTCTCGCATTCACTAACTATAAAAGTCGTGAGATCGAGTCCTGTTAGGGATATTGTACGCATATATATATTATCATTTGTCTTGTGTATAAATAGTTCCCAAGAGATTTTTATATTATCATTTGTCTTCCCTGATAGTTTAATATTTTTATTACATAATTTCCCTATATTATATATATATATATATATATATATATATATATATATATATATATATATATATATATATATACAGTATATAATATATATTTATATATATATATGTATGCTGGTATGGATTTTATTTGCGCTTGTACTCTCTATGCCGGCACCACGTTTCATCTCCCCTCTCAGGAGAAATCATAGTTTTGCCCATTTCATAAACGTGTTTGTATGTGTATTTATTACATGCATATCTGAGTGTATTTTATGCGTGTGCACGGTCTTTATGTGCTCCTTCAGTACTTTTTGGATGGATGTTGAAAAAGAATAATAAAAAAAAGATAGATATAAAATGCGCAAACAAAAACTGTTTTATAGAACTTGCGTATCACTTTACCTCCAGTCCCTCATAAAGTGTGCAAGGAACTGTCAAGAATCCTTGGGTCCCCTGCCCTGGCCGAGGTATTTCAGCTCTAAAGGATATGTATTGCCCATCCACGCCCTATAAATGACTTGATATTTGCAGTAGGGTGTATATATTTTTGTTTCTTCAGTTTTTTGTCGATTGTACCAGTCTATTTTTTTATTTCTTCTCCCCGCTCTTCGTTTTGACTTTCCATTTGTCCTTTTCATGTCTCATACGGGAATGTTAAATATCTTTCTGTGCTCACCATAGATTGTTCGTATCGCATTCCCAAACAAAACATTTACTTTCGTCTTGACAGAAAGTCTGTATCTTTTCAGCACTTTTCTTAATCTCACCCCCATATTTTTCTCTTAGCTTTACTTTAATGAATTTTTTGAG
>NC_089757.1:10396269-10426269 GCF_040412425.1 Macrobrachium rosenbergii | reverse complement strand
CATCGAATAAATGCCATGCAATACACTGCTGCTGACATATTACCAATAAAGTGAAATTTATCCCAGCAGTTCTCTTTCAGTGGTCCCCATGATGGTAAATGGAACGTGCAAATGACTTTCTGATAGGGCAGTTTGGCAAATAGAAATCTTAAGTGCCTTGTAGACATGACAATCATTTCTTTGTTTTTGATTTGAATGAAGTTTAATAATGACATGTTTAACGAGATAAAGGGAGTAGGTAGAGAATATTTTTAAGTCCATTCTTTGTTTTTATTTGAACGGAGTTTAATATATGACATGTTTAACGAGATTTTGCCGCATACATTCGTGTGTTGTTGGCTTTTTTCACTATATTCTTTGGGGTCCCATTCCTCGAATGTATGAAATCTTTACAGTTCTTGCTTTCAGAGGAGTTTTACAAAAAACAAACTCTCATTGCACAATGAGCATATTACTATCCTCTCCTTTTTAAAAAATTTTCCACAGTGCTTTGATCTTTCATAATTTTTCGCTATTATTTTTTCGGCAGATTCCATGAAACACTGCTTTTAGATTTAGTTCATTTATACATTACCGGTAAAATAGGGTGTCGGTCTCTCTCTGCATGAATAAGGTATCTGCATTACTATGGTATCAGGAAATTTGTAAGATTTACCGTGGTGTAAAATAGATGGAAGTTGAAAAAGCTTTTTCAGATAACTGAGTTATCTTATGATTCACAGTATCCAGTCATTACATGTAAGCAACAAATGATTTTAGAATAGTAGTTTGTACTTTTTGGCTCAAAAACAATTCTGCGCACTTTCAAAAGTAAAGAAAAGGAAAACTGAAAGTCTTTCATAGCATACTTGTTCTGTGCGTTTGCTCAGTCTTGTCAGTTTCCGTGCCATTCCTCCGTGCATTAGCTTCCAAAAAGCAGAGTTACGAAGCACGCAGGGATCGCGCATACCCCAACCACTGTCATTCCGCTAATCCCTTCCTTGACCTGATGCATGTGAAATGTTCGCCGTAGGACGGCACCGCCATCAGTGCACCTCACATGGTACACTGTAGTCATAACTGAAGGATGTTGGCATCGTTCATTCGGCCCTTAGCTCGCACCCAATTTTTATCCTTTTACTTGGCTTCCATTTCCACTTCTTTTTTCAGCCTTGCTGTCCAGCCTCTCTAATTATTACCTGTTAGTGCAGCTGTGGAGTTTCCTCCCAGTCCCACTTTAGGTCCTTCTACTTCATCTTACTTATTTTCTAAATCTCTTTATCTAGTTGTCCAATCACACCAACTCCCTCTTTTCACGCTCTTAAGCGCATATCACAACCTAAATTTCCTAAATCAACAGATAGGTGGCAGGAGTAGTTAGTAAGTTATTAGGTATAGTGTCTTAATCACAAATTTTAGTTTCGTAAAGGAGTAGGAAATGAAAAAAAATGAACCTGCATTGAATTTGCATCTGTCCATTAGACATTTGAACTCCACTTACGTCCATAGTCCACACAAACATGGATTCACCGAAATGTTCCACAGATTTCCCTACGTCTCTGCTGAAAATACAGAGATACACAGAGAAATAAAACAAATCACGGAGAGGTAATAAGACAAATCAGATTTGATATATTCAGAAATGGTTAAAAGAAATATTGACAAATTAGTCTACCCCTAGGAAACCTGCGGCGAAACAGGGGATGGATTAAACCACTGGGGGAACTCCCTCCCCATTATTTGTTCTTCGCCTAGAATAAAACCCCCTACATTACTCCTTTAAACTCAATTATGCGAATTGTTCTCGGGTACATTAGACGTTCATCTTTCTGAAGAGTTATATCGTGCATAATGTATCGAAGGATGTTAGCAGATAATATATGGCAAGAAGGGGAAAATAACTTAGGGGAGATATAATGAATGTACCGCAAGGATGATCCGATAATGAGCTTAGCATTTCATCTCCTTCAGAGGATATTGGATACGAAGGGTTATGTCTCTATAGCAAGTAGAGCCGCCATCTTGCTTCGGTAGATTAATATATGTATATATAATTATATACATACATATAAATGCATTAGACTCGCAGATACATACCCTCTTCCAACCTGACTCCTTTGATGATCAAATTATTTTGGCAGGTTCTGTTATTAGAGCAACGTTAGAACCCCTTCTTAAAATGAAAAGCTCTCCCACTTTATCCAGCGCTCGAAGTCAATAACAAATGCAGTGTTGCAGTGTCATCTTTAATCTTCCGCCTTTTTCCCTTTCGTGCTAAAATGGGCCTTTGGTGGTGGAAAGTAAAACTAAATAAAAAATAATAATTACATGTAAGGTTTAATCATCA
This sequence comes from Macrobrachium rosenbergii, assembly GCF_040412425.1. Taxonomy (NCBI): domain Eukaryota; kingdom Metazoa; phylum Arthropoda; class Malacostraca; order Decapoda; family Palaemonidae; genus Macrobrachium; species Macrobrachium rosenbergii. The sequence goes on along the minus strand of NC_089757.1, from coordinate 10,423,943 downwards.
TTGCATTGTAGATTATACGACCACATTATACACATATGTAGATTGAGAGTATATGAATTCCTGTAATGTAATATGAATTCCCTTGTTAAAGAAGGTGAAAAGTTGTACATTCTTATGCAGGTTATCTGACGGGACTAAGGTAATAATAATAATAATAATAATAATAATAATAATAATAATAATAATAATGTTGATGGTGATGATGATATATCACAGAAATGGGAGAGTGTGATCAGTGAAATAAACAGATAATGACATTATGTGTACTCCCGTTATAGAATGTCCTCACTCCCCATATCTTTTTAATGAGAGAGAGAGAGAGAGAGAGAGAGAGAGAGAGAGAGAGAGAGAGAGAGAGAGAGAGAGAGAGAGTTACTTCATCTCAACAATGATGTTCAGCAAACAGTATTCCGCGTTTTTTTTATTTATATCGAGTTGAAACCTATTAAAAAATAACTTATCAATTTTTTTAGTTGCGATGTTATTCTTCCCATAAAAAGACAAATGATATCAATAGCGCAAATTTAAAGTTAAATTATAGATCTGGAAATCTCCACTTCATTTATATTTTATATTATCCCTATAACGCATGCTTGCATTTTAGCCTCACCCAGCGAGAGCAATATAATGAAGACCACAAATTCGTCGATATGGGCAGTCCTATGTCCTGAATGTCTTAAACTAGACCAGGCCTGAAGAACACGAGAGACGAAAGGTTAAAGTCAGGAAAAACGGTAGTATGTACTGGATCCCAAAGCTCGGTAGCAGAGGGAAATGAAGGGCCAGAACGCCCTATGTTTTGTGGAGTCCCGTAATGTTTTACGAGACTACAGAAATACACGTTTGTAAATACTTAAAGATAATTGAACAAGTAAATAAATAAGTGAATTCTTTGTGCACAGAGCTGTTTATATATGAGAAGTATATAAACTTTCTGGTGCAGATAACTTTATCATAATCAAATAAAAAAATTTCATGTTTCAGTCAGCTATATTTCTCCATCATTTTATTCCATGTGCCATTAATTCCTATCTTCTCTGGTTGGTTTATGATAGCCGTTTAATACATTCTTGCCCCCGGGAGATTCTTCCTCCTCCTCTTCTTCCAGACATCAGAGGAAGGAATTGCTCTTTGGCGTGGCGAGAGAGTAATAATTCCGGAGCATTTTTCTTTCCCTTTCTGTTCGGGCAACATTTTTCACCTCCTCTCCCTTCCGCCTTTGCGTCGCTTAAGTACAGAATTCGTTATTGTTCCCATTTGCTTTGTTCCGTTGTAAACACGTGAACTTTCACGTTTGCAGGTTACTGCAAAAAGGTTGACCTCTTTCCTATTACACGCGACGCAGGGATATATCATGTGCTTTTAAGTATATCACTAGCCGAGGTTGGGTTTGTGTTGCATAGAGGTTACTATGTATCATTCATACGTGTTTGTATACACACACACACACATATACAGTGTGTGTGTGTGTTTGTGTGTTTGTCATTTTACAGTTGTCACAAAAGTTTGTGATTTTAACCATATAATATATAAACAGTATATATATACATATATATGTCATTTTATAATTGTCACATAAAATTTTATGATTTTTAAGCATATACATATACATATATATATATATATATATATATATATATATATATATATATATATATATATATATGTATGCATATTTTTATCACCTTATAATTAATTAAGTCACTTAAAAATTTATATATATATATACAGTATATATATATATATATATATATATATATATATATATATATATATATATATATATATATATATATATATATATATATATGTATGTATGTATATATGTATATATGTATGTATGTATGTATGTATGTATGTTCGCGTGGGTGTTTATTGCAGTATTTCATCAATTTTGCACGTTGCACTTTCATCTTTTCAGCTATTAAGCAACAATTAGCCCATTAATACAGAAACAACTTTTTCCTGGAGGTTAGAGAAGATTCACTTATAAACAAGAAAAGTTCCCTTTTTCATAAGTTGTTCCCAAGAGAATTGTATGTTAAAAGAAGATATATATTTGATTCATATTTAAAAGATGATATATATATATATATATATATATATATATATATATATATATATATATATATATATGTATGTATGTTTGTATGTGTATATATATACATATATATATAATATATATACATGTATATGAATTTTATTGATGATTAAGCCTATATTCTTTCGCTTTTTGTCGGCATTTCTTTTCATCTCCCCTTTAAGGAGCAACCCTAGTTTTGTTCTTATGATACATGTGTGTGTATACGCGTATGTATTGTACACATATTTAATTAATGTATTTTATGAGTGTCTGTTCGTTCTTGTGTTTATACGTTCATTGCGATGAATATTGAAAGTAAAAGAGCCAAAAATAGTTTACACAAATAAAAACTCACTCGTAGACCATGTGCCTCACTTTTCTTCCAGTCCATCCATTTCCCTGGAGGAGGTTCCACGGTCAAGTTTCTTAGAGCTGTAAAGAGTCCTTGGGTCCTACCCTGGCAGAGATGCTTCAGCTCTAAAAGATATATATTGCCAATTCACGCTCTCTAATGGCTTCTTTTTTGTAGTACAGTAGAAGGTATATAACATTAGGTTTTTTTCAGCCTTTTTATGGGTGTTACCCTTATTTGTTTTCGTCTTCTTCCTTATCTTCTCTTCTTCTTTATTTATTTGCCCTTTTGATGTATCATAATGGAACAACAAAATACTTCCACCACTATTCCTCCTTTAACCCTCTTTTTTACTCCAAGCGTGATTTCAAAGCAGGCATTCCTGCTTCTTACATATATCACTTCCTTTTTTCCGTATGTTGTTCTTTCGTTATGACAAAATATGTGCTGAGACATTTTATGTTGCAATTGTAGGTAGCTTAGAAGTGAATGTGGTTGTCTTTCTGATGGATCGCCGGTTTAAAAAAAAAAAATTCGTACCGTAATACAATGAAGATATGTTGAATACATAGACGTGCACGCACACACACGTCTATATATATATATATATATATATATATATATATATATATATATATATATATATATATATATATATATATATATATATGTGTGTGTGTGTGTGTGTGTGTGTGTGTGTGTGTGTGTGTGTGTGTAAAGGAGGGCTGTAGGTATGAGTAAAATAGAATCGTAATGTTTTAACGAAGGAAAAGAAACAAGATATAGGGACTATCCATCAACCCAAGGTTCTTTTGCTTAATCTCTGAATCAAGTATGTGAAAAAAAAGAGAAATTGCTGTATATTTTTAGGACATTTTATCAGTTTATTGCTCTCCAAGATGTTCTTGGTATTATCCTTTCATCGTAAGATGGCGAGAGCTCGTTGAGATATTAAATGAGTGATCTCTTGAGACATCTTCTTTGAAATACTTCTGTCAATAGTTTCGAAATTATCGCTAATGGATGTTTTGGGGATACACGGAATTGGGTTTTCTTTTAGGGCATGTTAGGTAATGTAAGGCCTCTTATTCACACTGTTTCTTTCTTGGGCCTCGCTGTGGACCTTTGCTGCTCACCCACGACTGGAAAGTCTGTTGCAACTTTTGCCTACCATTTTTTCTTTTTCACTGGCGGGGAATCAATCGTACTCCTACTCTTTACCTTCCTGTTTTATCCGGTCTCGGGTCTGTATGACGTTGGAAGGTGACTCCAGAAGGAGTTTCCCTTCCTTTCTGTTTAACGATCTCTGAAAAGAGGCTGCCCTTTGCATTGCTCCTTGGGGCCTTCTCTTGGTCGAGTGGGGTCTTGGCCGCTCGTCATGGCTAGTATTTTCTCTTACCAGGACACTGAACGGCACTGGAATGACCTGTCCTTGCCTCTACTATTCATGTGTAGCCTTTAAATCTTTAGGCCAGGCTTACTGCAGTGAGCACGGGAATTTTCAGCCGACGGCCCTACCACTCATTGGCAGTGGCTCAACCAAGCACTGAACGTACTATATGTTAAGCTTTACTGATCGCGAGAAGATTGCTGTAGCAAATGAGTTAAGAGATACTGGTGGATTGTTCATGCTACTATGAATCATTCCGATGACGCTTCTAGAAGTTTACTAAGAGAGGCTTCTTTGTAAGGTGAAAAAAATCCCTTTTCTTATTTGGGTTGTAGTTACACAAAAGCAATTACCACTGTACACAGCGGTAATGCTGTTTCATAATACATAAATAATCTGTTATAACAAGATGTTTCTTTCAAACACAAATGTTGGCAGTAGACTGTGAAGTAAGAGGTATATTACATTTCAAAGCTTATCGGGTAACTTGTTTGTTTTTTAAAACATAAGGTACTCGGGAGAAACAAATTATAGAAAGAACAGTCACGGGTATTTAATGAAAACACTGAATATGTGGTATTAACGTCTCTTTAATGGAAAGTAATGTACTTTAACAATTAAATGGATATATCATCAAGAAGATTGTGTTTTGATTTTGATGTAACAGTGTCGAACCAGAAGCTAAACCTTTTCTAGGAAACTAAAACAATGTCGATCAAAAGTCAAGACTTTCTAAGAAAAGCAGAATAGTGTCTACCGAAAGCTAAGTCATTCTTGAGAAGACAAAACAGTTTTGACCAAAGGCTAACTTTTCTTAGTAAAACCAATATCGACCAAATGCTAACTAACTCTTTCTTAAGATAAAAAAAAAAAAAACAAAGTGGAACAAGGTCACTCGAGCATTTCTTAAGGAAATGAATCAGTGTTGACCTAAGTAATATTAAGACTTTCTTAAGAAAAGAAAAATAGTTTACATTAAAAGCTGTCGGTTTTTAAGAACAAAAATTCACTCTTTTGGTATCTCGGACGTCAGTTTGAGTCAGTGTTGCTCGGGCAGGGCTCCTAGGGTTTGTTGCAAGTTCCCAAAAACGCTTTTCGGCTAGTTACTAACTCTGTTATATTTCGAGTTTCACTATGAACCATTGCTGCTTGTACTACAGCGCTAAGTTTTGTTGCTTTTTCAGTACAGAGTTGCTAAGTTTAACCACAAGTTTTAATAACAAGTTGCTAAGTATTTGATGTAGTGTCAGTACCGAGTTACTAATTGTAATCAAGTTTCAATAACACTGATGGACGTTATACCTAAGCTTCATCATTCTTCTTCGTTTGGACTTGGGATCGGCTTAAGTTTCTGAACTCTCATGCCAGCATCTGGACTGCGTATTGGAATTTGGGAAACGTCTGCAGTAAGAACACTGTTGTTTCCGGTTCACTTTAATTTTGGCACTTAGTCTGAATTATGTGCTGATATTTTCCAGATATTGCGGGACCTTCTTGCATATGCACGAAAGGGGGGAGAGAGAGAGAGAGAGAGAGAGAGAGAGAGAGAGAGAGAGAGAGAGAGAGAGAGAGAGAGAGAGAGAGAGAGATCCATGCTTATATATGTACATACACACACACACATATATATATATATATATATATATATATATATATATATATATATATATATATATATATATATATATATATATATATATATATATAGAGAGAGAGAGAGAGAGAGAGAGAGAGAGAGAGAGAGAGAGAGAGAGAGAGAGAGAGAGAGAGAGAGAGTACCAGATGTAGATGCCAAATACCCATTTCTCCATATAGCCTATTTCTGTATATGCTCTTTAGTATTCTTCCTCAGAAAGCCTTAAAATCCGAAATTGGAAGCAAACTGAAGAAGATATCCTCCCACAACAGGATTTGAGGTAAAAAATTAAAATGACAAATAGAAACATAATATCACTAAGGAGCTCCTCCCTTCTGCAATAGTCAACCAGGCATTGAGGTTAATAGCCCATGTAATCGAAACTGCAATTCCTCTACTTGGCAGGCTTATGTATAGAGAAGTCAATATAAGCTTACATTTCTCTTGATGGCTCAGTGGTCAAAGTTACCAACTATCTTTGTTTCTAAACCAGGCAACTATTTGGGTCTTGCCGGTGACGAACACTTAATTCTAATTCAAATTGTGCATCCATTATTCCGGAGGTATAGAGAGTTGGATATTAAACGGAGTTTTTGGCCTAATATTTGCGAATCTAAAAGTCATATGTGTGTTAGAGTGAATATATATATTGTCACGAAGTGTTCAAGTACCTGGTTATTACACTACTAATCACAGAATTCAAAAATTTACCTCACTTCAGCCAGATAATTAATATTACCACTGGTGGTTAGTAAATAAAACACTATTGTAAATTCTTTAAATACAAAAATTTATGTTTAATTCAAAATTAATAACTCTAAATTCACAGTTGAAAGAAAATTTACTATTACTTGGAATCAAAATTCACAATCTTGATTAATGCATGAATTTAGATAGGAAACAAAATTAAATCATCAAATATGTGAAACAAAATTAATTAAGCAAAAGTTAAACTATTAAGAAATACTTAAGATTTGAAAAGAAAATCTAACTAAATTAAATCAAGTATGCAATGTTAAACTATTAAGAAACACTTAAGATGCTAAACTAAACAACTAGATGATGTCATTATTAAGGCAAAACGTTTTTGGGCCAAGACACAAAAGAACATTTTGGACTTCCGGTCACATGGGACATGCATTATCCGTACATATGAGAAATTTAGATCATACTGGAGTGGAGCACGATCTTTAGTCACGTGCAACAACACAGTTAAAAGGAATATCGTTGAATCTTGTTTTATCAAGTCAAATATGAAAGTGTTCTAAATTTAAGTGTTGATTTGTTTAAACTTGATGGCTTCATGATTAAAATAAATTGTTGATGAATATAAGAAAAATTAGTATTTCGTTTAATACATGTTTCTGGAATTTAAATGGGTAAGTATATAGTTTTAGTTTGTGACCGCATGCTCCCGGATTATCCTGGATTACCGTTTTTGTTTATTACCCTTTGACAATTAACCATCTGGTATTCAATTTTATATATGTTTTTGGATTTTATATGGCTGAACTTCCGTACCTCTTGTAGTTAGGTCTATGGTTTTAGTTTGTGACCGCTTGATCCCGGATTATCCTGGATTATCTTTCTGTCTGTTACCCTTTGAAAATCAACCATCTGGTATTCTTGTTCTTTTTGTTTACATTGGAACCTTCTTTTCATCTGTGCCTCATTTGTGCCCAGACGATGCGTTAATAAACGTGAGAGCGCCTGGTACTGAACTTCTGCCAGTCATTTTCGTGTGGGATTCGCTTATATATATATATATATATATATATATATATATATATATATATATATATATATATATATATATATATATATATATATATATATATATATATACATATATATATGTGTGTGTGTGTTCTCGCGCATGCGTCGAACAAGCTATTTCGCTTGTCTATTGTGAGTTTTCTCACTGTATTTAGTAAGGTGTTGACTATTATTATTATTATTATTATTATTATTATTATTATTATTATTATTATTATTATTATTATTTTTGTTTTTGCTGTTGTTACGGATGACCCTCTTTTTAGTGCGTAAGTGGCATGAACGTCTTCCTTTTGTTTATTATATATATTTTAGTTGCAAAAACAGGGATATGTACAATCCTAGCAGCCCTAACATATAGGGACTTTGCAATGAAGCTATAATCTAGATAAATAAATATCCATTCAAGATACTAAAACCTAAAACTCCTGATCATCCTGAAAAAACCGAACCTTTGGGAAAAAACTACTTGGTTTCTCAGAAGTGAAAAAATTATTTCAACTCGTTCTTTCAAATGAACCGGAAATATTTATCACCTGTTCAGACTGATTAACATTTGCTTTGAAAAAAAAAAAGACTTTAATGAGGACGTTTTATGACTTAGTAAGAGATGTAGAATTCTTACTTTATATGATTCTCCAAGAGATTAAGAACATTATCTTCTCTTATCCTCGTATTCTAGAAAAGTGTTCTCCAGAATCTTACTTTTTGTTTTATTCAATTTTTTTTTCATATTTAACGGCGATTTCGATTAATACTTATGACTTTATTAAATAAACTCTTATTTCAGGAAAAAATATTTAACAGGTAAAAATTATCATTTTTCAGTACTTACCCTGTCGTGTTGAAGATTTAAAGGGCTATAAAAATGATTCAGATAGTTCATTAAGATCGTTTTACAAGAGAGAGAGAGAGAGAGAGAGAGAGAGAGAGAGAGAGAGAGAGAGAGAGAGAGAGAGAGAGAGAGAGAGTGTAGCTGCGTTGACTTAGATATAAAAGTTTTCTACAGATAATGAGAAGACTAGCATGGAACACACAGTTATCAGTCACTCGTGTTGGATTCTTATTCATGCAGGAAAAGAGAGTCATTGCAAATGCAAGATGCTTAACAGACACGAGATCCTTTTGTAAACGGCTTGGAATCCAGGGTAGATATATCATGCAAATGTAACATACGTTATCTCCATATCTAAACATCATGGAAACTAGTTTACCATGAATCGTATCCGCGAAATGTCCTTGAATATGATTTAAAGCTTGTGAGCTATTTCTGTATGGATCATCCGAGACGATTTAGATTTCCATATTGCTGACTTGAAATCCGCTGGCGGCTCATCTTATCGGATGAAGAATCTACATTTCCTTCAGACAGATATTTCCAACCGTACTTATATCTTCCTCTGGCAATCGTAATTCATATATTTATTTGTTTGTTTCTGTTTTATGTCACTGATACTGTAGGATATGCTCATGTCCTGTGCTTGGTGAGTAGCCTTTATTTATTTGTTATTTATTTGTTTTTTCCCGTCTTCGTTCTTTTTTTGTCACATATAGCCATGCTATTTTGTGAGAACTTTCCTCCTACATGAGTGGATTTTTAGTCATGTTCCCTTTGATTGTTGGTGTGTTTTCACCAATTGCAGTAATACTGATCGCCGTCAATAATACCCTACATCCAAGAGCAATCGTGGCAAGACTTCTTACCAAGAGGGGAAGAAAGAAGAGGTATGCAATGTTTGGAGGACAGTATGAAGATCGAGAAAGAGCTTTTGGGCAGTACCTTGAGCACAGTGAAGATAAGTAATTAACAGCTTTGAATGGATGCTTCATCTCTTTCGTGAGGAGCCCAAAAAATATAAGGAAAGAATCTCCAGCCAAAGGAAGGAGAAATGGAGAACAAACAAATGCATGACTAGATACACAAGCAGTCTGGGAATGTACCTGGAGATGGCAGTTGGCAATGGAAACTGAAGGTATGTAGTCAGCGTCACAAGACCAGTTACTTCCTACACGATATGTACAAAACAAAATAGATGGCCAAACACTTGTCTGCCGTAAATGCGAATTTCCAGCGTTAGTTCAAAAGAAAAGGTATGAAAATCGCCAAGCCCTTGCACTGGAAGATCTGCAAAGAAAATAGGCCACTAGTACAACCACATACAAAAAAAAAAAAAAAAAACTGCCATGGAAAAAGCAAGGTGCTGTGGAACTGATACAAGGACTGTCCAGATGATGTGGGATCGAAGACCAAACCTAATCCTGGAGAAAAACAAAAGGAACTCAGAAAGTATCTTTCATAGATGTTGCCATATTGGATATGAGATAATCAGGAGCAAGTAGCAGTCGTCTCGTTTGTAAATGTTTGCAGGTTATTCCAGATTTTGGTAAAAATTACAAACATCTTTGACTTCCTTTCTCATCAGCTGTTTATTATTGTTGTAGATTTAGGAGTCAGAATGCTAGTACGAGCTATTGCTTTTAGGGGAGCCCATATTAAATAAATGTTCATCCTCATAATTACTTAGGAGCCCTTCGAGTGGAATACTTTTGACAACTTGGCCAATATTCCAAAGTAGTCTACGAGAGCATATATTTTGAGCACCTGCCCCATGCCTTCCTCATAGGAAAAAAGAATTATGTTACATTCATATTCTTTTGGTTAATGTTACTGGATAGGATTAATATTATCAGTCAGTCGAAATAATTTATATTTATTATGATAGGGATTTACCATGAACCAAATTTATTTCTCCAGTACGTATACAAATCGCACAGTATTTGTTTTCTTAAAAAAATATTGCATTTTTATCGCTTTGGAATTTGTACATACGTAAAATGGTCTAGTGTACAGTTTGTTAAAAAAACCCGCAAGTCACTCCTCCCGCCTCCCCTCTGTGTCCTAATATATATATATATATATATATATATATATATATATATATATATATATATATATATATATATATATATATATATATATATGTATATATATATATGTGTGTGTGTGTGTGTGTGTGTGTGTATATATATATATATGTGTGTGTGTGTGTATATTGTGAGGTTTAGTACTTCTGATGGGACAATCGTTTGCCGATTGTTCCCTTGGTGGTTGTTGCCTCCTTTCTTTTTGTTTTCTTTGAAGGAAAGTTGACGTCTGTCGCGTGGTCTCTGACAGTGGCAGTCGGGTTTAGCATAGCAGCGAGTCAGGTTCCCGCAGCTTTAGCAACATGGAGTCTTTGTTGGAGCAGCAGGTATTCCTTACCTGTTGGCCTCATCAGCTGAAGGATGGTGGGACACCTAAATCATAGCCTTCCTTCCGTGGATCTTCCTGCAAACAGCAGACGTGCTGTTTCGACGTTTCTCCTGTAATTCATCTGTGTTGATGACTGTGTTCCAGTTGAGCAGTTGGTGGCTGCTGTCTTCACAGGAGTTCGTCTGATCACATTCATCCTTCTTGACAGCTGGGTCTATCGTGTTATCTCTACGTACGGAGATTGATATTGTGGTTATTATTACCCCGAGTGATTTTGTATTGTTGCATTGTCATTTATTTATTATTTGATTGTTTATGCTGCCTATTTGTTTATTGGCAATGTCTGTTTATCTATTTACGCTGTCTGTATTGTTCTAGTAATTGATGTTATTTTGGTATAATTATTCATTTCATTATTATTATTAATGGTGTCGAGCAGTGTATGGCTCGGGTAATGATTTTCATTACATTATTATTATTAATGGTGTCGAGCAGTGTATGGCTCGGGTAATGTTTTTTATTACATTATTATTATTAATGGTGTAGAGCAGTGTATGGCTCAAGTAAATGTATTTTGGGATGCTTTTTCATCATTATTTTGATTGTGATTGTTTAGCCATTTGTGTGGTCCTTAAGACTTGTTTATTAATTTTGACTGCTGCTGTTAATATTTATTTATTTATGTATGCTAAACCTGGACTCACTTGTATATATGTATATATCTTAGTATAATAAATTAGTTTAAGGTAATTTTTTTTCGTTTCGTTCAGCTCCTTCCTCCTTTGTCTGCCTCATTTTCTGCCAGTCATTCCAGTTCCGATATTTTTTGTATTTAAAAACTGCTGAACCAAAAGTGGTTCATAACAATATATATATATATATATATATATATATATATATTATATATATATATATATATATATATATATATATATCTCTTTATATATATATATATAAATGGACACACACACTTGCATGTGTGTGTATATACATGCTTATATAAAACTTCTGCTCAAAGCTCGCGTCGAGGCGTGTGTTCTATGATTTATTTTTTCCGATACGTACCGTATAACATTTCGCTATTATTATTATTCTGTCCTAGGAGAGAGCACTTATCCGTTCTCATGATTTGCAGTAAAGACATTCCTTGAATGAATGCCATGTAATACGCTGCCGCAGACACATTACCGATAGAGGGAATTTATTCAAGCACATCTCTTTCAGCGGTCCCCATGGTCGTAAATGGACCGTACTAAAGACTTTCTGATTGGCAATTTATCTAATAGGAATCTTGAGTGCCTGATAGACGAGACAATCATTTCTTCGTCTTTGATTTGAACTAAGTCTAATATATGACTTGTGTTTTATAAGATAGAAATAGGTAGGTGGATAGATAAAGAGTATTTTTAAGCCGCATACATGGATATTTCTGCTTACTTGGCTTTGGTCACTTTTCTTTCGAGGCCCATTCCTCGAATGTATGAAATCTTTCCATTTCTGGCGTTTAGAAGAGTTTTATAAAAGATATATAATTTTTTTCTGCTGTTGATGATCGTTAGATCCTTCATCGTTTTTTCTATATGGTTTTTATTGAACCGATTTCCATTAAACGTTAATATTAGATTCTTTTTTTTTATTTATGCACCATCATTAATAGAATGCTGGCGTGTCTTTGAATTAATATACATTTAGAAGATTTATAAAATCTACCAGATTTTAAAATTGATAGGAATTGAGACTATCCAGCATTAACAGGTAAAAATAAATGATTTTAGGTTAGTCTTTAATATTCTTTGGGACTGAAGCAGTTCTGTATACTCTAAAGATTAAAGAAAATAAATACTGAGGTTCTTCTATACGACATTAGTTCTTCACGTTTGACAGTTTCCTTTCCTTACTTCCGTGTAACAACTACCAAAAAACATAGCCACTAAGCAGTAGATATCGCCCATACCCCTGCCAGTATCCCATTCTGGTTCTTACCGTCTTTAATTACCCTATTCCGGCTCCTTGACCGGATCTTCACGAAATGCTACAGAATGAAAGAAGGCTTGACTCCAGACATTGCTGGCAGTGGTAGTTAGTTAATGACGAGTTTTGGTGCCTTAGTCACGTCTCGAACTGTCGACCTAACCGCTCAACATCTCCTCGCTGCTGGGAGAAAGGGAGCTGGTGACTGGTACGATACATGTATACGCTACCGGGGTCTAAGCGATGTCAGGCAGGGCAGCCGATCGAGACTGCGGTCTACCCCAAAGCCAAATCAAAGTCCTTCAAAGAAGGCATCGTGCTTACCCCATACAAAAATGGGAAAAAAGCACGTGAAAAAAAGAAGTCACAAGTTTCAGCTTCCTCAAGGGGGAGAAAAAAAAAACTGGATTGAATTTGGTTCCGTCACAAAGACCACTGTATAACATCTAGGTCCGTAGTTCATACTTGTAGATATATTGGAATCTTCCAGTGACATCCTTAAGTACTATCTGAACTTGGAGGGATAAACGTGCAAATGAAACAACTCAGGTGGATGTAATAAGGCAAATCAGATTTATTTTGTAGATATTCTTAAATGGTAAAATAATCGACAAATTAGTGTACCTCCAAGAAACGTTCTGTAAACTAGGGGAATTAAAGTCCTTGGGGAATTCCCTTCCCATTAGTACGTTCTCCACATGGGAGAAACCCCCCCATAACCCTTTAAACTCCAGGCACATTAGACGTTCCTCTTTATGGAGAGTTATATCACGCATAATGTGTCGAAGGTTGTCAGGAGAAAATGTATGGCACAAGGGAAAGTAATCTAGGGAGATATTTCGAATGTCCCCGGGATGATGATCCGATAATGAGTGTAGCATTTCATCTCCTTCAGAGGATATTGGACACGGAGGGTTATGTCTCTATAGCAAGCAAAGTCGTCATCTTGCTAAGATATTCTTTTAATTCTTTGGCAGATTCAACTCTTTCCCTTTGGGGAATATAGCACAAAATTGTCAGGTTGGCGAACGATTGTGTTCAAATATATGTATGAATATTCATCTGTGCATATAATTCATTAGGCTCTCAAGTATATACCCCCTTTTTAAGTTGGTTCCTTTGATAATCAAATTGTGCGGGTAAGTTCTGTTATTAGAACACAGTTAGAACCCCACTTTATTCAGCGCCTTCAGTCAATAACAAATGCAGTGGGTTACAGAGCCATCTTGTGTCTTCCATTTATATTTTTGCCTTTCGTAACAAAGTGTGCCTTTGGCATTGAAATGTGAATAAAAATCCTTAGGTATAACAATGTAAGGTTTAGTCATTGTTACGTTAAAGAATAAACGGCCGCTAATCGTGTATGAGTTCCTGTAATGTACTATGTACTTCTTCAGGTACAGAAGGATTAGATTGTTGTGGATTTTTGTGCAGGACATGTAGTAGAGGTCAAGAAATAATAATAATAATAATAATAATAATAATAATAATAATAATAATAATAATAATAATTGATGTTGATGATAGTGATGACGTAACACAGGAAAGTGCAAGTGTGGTTAGTGAAATAAAAAGATAATGAATTATGTTTACTCCTGTTATAAAAATTCCGCACTCTCCTTGTCGTTTTAATGAGAACTCAGAGAGAGAGAGAGAGAGAGAGAGAGAGAGAGAGACAGAGAGAGAGAGAGAGAGAGTACAACATAACGATAATGATGTGCAAATTATATTCCGTGTGTTTTTTTCATATTGCAGAGTACTGCAACTTTCGAAAAATAGCTTCTGTTACCAGACTTTTTTTATTTCAGTTTTTTGTCTTTCAGTAAAAAAGAGAAATTATATAATTATTGGAATTATTAAGTATCAGTAATAGGTTTAGAAATCATCACTTCATTTATTTTACTGTATATTATCCCCATAACGCATTATGGCTTTTTAGCCTCATCCAGCATAGGCAATACATTGAAGACCACAAACTCGTTGATCTGGGCCTGAAGAACACGAGAGACGATAGGTTAAAGAGTTAGGAATAATGGAGGCAGGTAGAGGATCCCAAAGATTGGTAGTAGAGGAAAAACGTGGTCAGAACGTAATACAGTATATTTTACGGAATCCTGTAGTGTTTTACCATTCTTCAGAAATACTCGAAAGTAAATAAATAAAAAGAAATTAATTAATAAACAAATTAGTGATTTCTATGTGCACAGATATGAAACAAAAGGAAAATAGAAAATATTCTTGCCCAGATAACTTTACCATAAATAAATGAGTAAATTTCATTCTGCAGCCATCTACATTTCTCCGTCCGTTCATTCCTTTATGCCATTTGTTCCAATCTTTTCTGGATGGTTTATGACAGCGGTTTAAAAAATTCTTGCACCGGGAGATTCTTCCTTCTCTTTTCTTCTACTTCTTCATCCCAAGATGAGAGGAAGGAATTGGGCCTTGGCGTGGCAAGAGAGTAATAATTCCCGAGCATTTTTCTTTTCGGCTCTGTTCGGGCAACATTTTAACCTTCTCCCCTTCCGTCTTTACGTCGCTGAAGTACAGAATTCGTTATTGTTTCCATTTGCTCTGTTTCGCTGTAAACACGGAAACTTTCAGGTAAAAAGACTGAACGACTGCGGGTTACTCCAAAAAGATTGACGCCTCCTGCTACATACAACTCAGGGAAGATGTCACGTGATTTG
Source organism: Macrobrachium rosenbergii (assembly GCF_040412425.1). NCBI lineage: Eukaryota > Metazoa > Arthropoda > Malacostraca > Decapoda > Palaemonidae > Macrobrachium > Macrobrachium rosenbergii. The sequence goes on along the minus strand of NC_089757.1, from coordinate 10,408,792 downwards.
TGGTTGTTCTGTGCAGAGGTTGGGTTTGCGTAGGTTTTAGGTTATTATGCATTATGTAACTATAAATACGTATGTATATATATATTATATATATATATATATATATATATATATATATATATATATATATATATATATATATATATATATATATATATATAAAAATGTGTACACACCCACACACACATACAGTGTGGGAACAAGAAATTTGGCCAATTTATAATGTGGCTTATTCCGTGAGGAGAGGATTGGGCGTAAGGGAACTCCCACTTTGTGGATCTTGGGGAGACCATATAAAATACCATATGATGAACCGGTAGAAAACAAGTCTTGGTAAGTGTTACCATTAACAACGTTATTTTGTTTGAGTGTTCTTAAAAATCTGTTAATTATTACAATATTTTCAGAGCAGAGGATAAAATTAACAGACTTTGTGTCGGTCGATCTAAGTCCAGTGGTCACTGGACCTTGTGTTGGTCGATCTTAGTCCAGTGGTCACTTGACCTTGTGTCGGTCGATCTTAGTCCAATGGTCACTGGACCTTGTGTCGACGTCTTCTAATACTCGCATGCAGTGACTCAACCAAGTACGGACCAAATGTTAAACTTTCCCGATCAAGAGAACATTGGTATAGCAAATGAGTTAAACATGAGTGTTTTGTTTAAGCTACTAGGAATCTCTCTAATGATGTTTCTTGAAGCTTACTTATTTTTTTATTTTTTGAAAGTTAAAAAAATTCCTTTCCTTATTTACTCTGTAGTTACACTTAAGCAACTGCCATTGTATATAGGGGTGATGCTGTTTTATATTACATGAATAATCTGTTAGAACAAGTTTTTCTCTCAGTTAAATATTTCCAACCGTACTTAGATTTTCCTCCAGGAAACGTAAATCAAATATATATAAGTTGATTTGCGGACCGATGTAACTGATCATGTAATGTATGCTTATGCGCATATTGAATAACATTTATGTATTTGTTTTCTCCTCTCTTTGCTGTTTTTCGTCGCACGGCTGTTCTATTTTGTGGAAACTTGCCTCGTACATGAGTGGACTTCTAGGCCTATTCCATTTGAATAATGTGTATTCAGCAGTAGTAATAACTTGTAACCATCAATAAGACACTACATCCAAGAGCAAGTGAGGGAAGGCTATACTTACGAAGAAGGAAATGCGGAAGAAGAATGCAAATAGTGAGGAGACAAAAGAACAGTTGGGTAGTCCCTTAGGCACAATGAAGATGAGTGGTTGGTTACAGCTTGGAATGAAAACCCCATCTCTGTCAGTGAAGAGCCTAAAAAGTATAAGGGTCACCAACCAAGGGAAAGATAAATGTAAAGCCAACAAATGAATGGCTGGTGCTAGAGGCAGGCTCAGGATGTTGCGGGAGATGGCAGATGGCAATGGCTGGCTTGGCGAAGGCATGCTGACGGCACCACGAGACCAAGAACTACGTACGCTATAAACAAAATAAAATAGATGGTCAAATGATTATGTGCTTTAAGTACTCAGAATGGGTTACACAGGTCATGCTAGTCGTCCCCAAGGCTTACCATGTAAAGACGAATGGTACAACACGTAACCAGAAAAGTGCTGGCAATGTCAAAATCAAGGTACTTAAGGACTATGATGTAAGGACCGACCATTTGATACAGGCTCGAAGACTAGACCTAATCCTGGTGAATAACGAAAGTTAGCAAGTACCTCTGTTAGGTGTTGCCACACCATAATATGGAAGAGGTAACCAGGAATAAGAAGCCGATGCGTTTCTTGTAAAAGCTCAGAAACCGTTTCAGATTTTGGTGAATTTTGTAAACGACTCTGAGCTCCTTTCTCAACAACTATTTGTGGTTTTTGCGGAGTTAGCAAGCAAATATACCGGCACGAGCTCTTGCTCCTAGTGGAGTCCATATTCAGTCAGTGTTCATTCTCACGATGAGAAAAAGATAAAACTGAAAAAAGGTAAAAATTCATATATTTTCTCTTTACGGAAAACACACACACACACACACACACACACACACACACACATATATATATATAAATTTCTGACTCACGTCAGGATCGAACCCAGGTCTCTCAGGTGGAAAAAGGGCGCTCATATATTTCTCTTTGGAACCTGAGAGCAACTGCACAATTACCTGGGCAAGCTAACTGCTTGCATACAGCAGTTTTCCCCAACTTCCCGACTCAGCAATGACCCAATAGACAACATTTCATAATTATCCCTTCTGATGAATAAGATAGAAATCATCAACACACAATCACGTGTGGAACAGAAATAAATTTCTGACTCATATCGAACCCAGGTCTGTCAGGTGGAAAGCAAGGGCGTTACCCATATATAAGTCTAAAAGAAGTTGGAACCTGAGAGCAACTGCATAATAATGAAATGTTGTCTATTGGGTCATTGCTGAGTCGGGAAGTTGGGGAAAACTATGCAAGCAGTTAGCTTGCCCAGGTAATTCCTACAGTTGCTCTCAGGTTCCAACTTCTTTAGATTGTATGGCCCAGTGGGTAACGCCCTTGCTTTCCACCTGAGAGATATGAGTCAGAAATTTATTTCTGTTCCACACGTGATTGTGTGTTGATGATTTCTATATATATATATATATATATATATATATATATATATATATATATATATATATATATATATATATATACTAACAGGACCTCATTAAAACTGGATGGTATCTAGCAGAGATATTCAATCAGGAAAAGTCACAAGCTTTCTAAGACTAACAGTCCTCATCGTCAAGTATCCATAGAATGACTGGACACATAGTACAGCTTTATTTATATGTGTGTTGGGGAGTGGATTAAAGCCCTTGTTTTTCCAATTCTGTGTCCTGGCTTCTTTGGTCCTTTGATTATCCTCCTTCTCCTGTGTGGCCCCGCCCTCATGACCTTGGCCTTTCATCTGCCTCCGGCTTCCAGGTGTGTATTTTCCATGCGGTCTCTTGTGTTTTTGCATTTCTTTTCTATTATAGAGTATACAGTTTTTCTTGATAGGCTGTCATCAAATCCGTTTCCAGTATTGCCTGCCATTACATTTTTTATGGATGTTATGAAGGCATTCTCTACAGTCAGTCTGGCTGTTTTATTAGTGTTCCTGTACAAAAAAAAAAAAAAAAAAATTATGTTCTTCCAGTCTATTTTTTGTTTTTTTTTCTCAATAGTTCTTGGCAACTGCCGACGTTTACGTGTCCAGTCATTCTACGGATACTTGACAGTGAGAACTGTTAGTCCTAGAAAGCTTGTAACTTTTCCTAATTAAATATATCTGCTAAATACCATCCAGTTTTGATGAGGTCCTGTTAGTAACTGTATTAATGCACAGAACAATTGTGTAGGTGATAAAGTTAATATTACATGTATATATATATATATATATATATATATATATATATATATATATATATATATATATATATATATATATATATATATATACACATATACATATACATATATACATGTAAGTGTGTGTGTTCGTATGTTTATGTAAAACCTCTGGTCAAAGTACACATCGATGCGTGTGTTAAATTATTTATTTTTTCCGAAATGTACGTTATAACATTATGCTATTATTATTCTGCTCGAGGGGAGCACTTATCTGTTTTCATGACGTGCATTAAAGACAAGCCTAGAATAAATGCCATGCAATACACTGCTGCTGACACATTACCAATAGAGCGAAATTTATTCATGCAATTCTCTTTCAGTTGTCTCCATTATCGTAAATAAACCGTACTAATGACTTTCTGATAGGGTAATTTGGCAAATAGGAATCTTAAGTGCCTTGTAGAGATTATATTCATTGCCTTGCTTTGATTATGACAAGAGTAGACAGATAGCTGGACAGATAGAGAATATTTTTAAGCCACATACATGGATATTTCTTTTCGGCTTTAGTAATTTATAATATTCCAAGGGAACTAATTCCTGGAATGTGTGAAATCTTTACAATTCTTGCTTTTAGAAGAGTTTTATAAAAAAAACAGAAGTTCCACTGCGTAAAAAGTCTTTTATTCTCGCTTTTTTTCTTACTTTTGATTCTGTTGAGATGTCTCAACACTTTTTGCAATTTTTTTTTCTACCGATTTCCAAGAACCCTTTAATATTTGATTCAGTTTTATGTATACATTACTAGTAATAGGGTGTCGGTCTGACTTTAAATTAATATGGTATAAAGAAATCTTATAAAATACCCTAAGATATGCCATAGATAGGAATTTAGAAAGATGGGAATTAAGAAAGGTTGTGAGGATAATTGAGAATATCAGGTCATTACAGGTAAACAATATTTATTTTTAGTATTACTTCACACATCTCGGTCGGTGAAGAGCATAGAAAGTATGTGGATCACCAATCAAGGGAGGAAGAAAAAATGTAAAACAAACAAATGAATGGCTGGTACAAGAGGGAAACTCGGCATTATGCGGAAGATGGTTGTTGGCAATGGCTGACTTGGGGAAGGCAAGTTGACGGCACTGCAAGACCAGCACTACGTACACGATGTATACGAAATATAACTGGCGGCCAAATGATTATGTGCTTTAAACGCTCAAATTGACTAAAATAGAAGGTATGATAGTCGTACCCAAAGGTTTGTACTAGAAGGTCTACAAAGAAAATATCCTACCGTGTACGGACAAATGGTGCAATACCTAACCAAAAAATGCTGGAAAACTCAAAATCAAAGTATTCTAGGACTATTATGTAAGGGCCGACACTGTGATACAGGCTCGAAGATCAGATCTAATCCTGGTGAACAAGGGAATTCAGAATATATCTCAGATATATTGCCGTAACATATTTTAAAAGGGGGTCATCTGGAACAAGCAGCAGACGCTTTCTTTGTAAAAGCTCAGAGATTGTTTCAGATTTTGGTGAAAATTGTAAATGTATCTGAGTTGCTTTCTCAACAACTATTTATGTTTTTTTCTGGATTCAGCAATCAATATTGCAATTAAGAACTGTTGTTTCTAGAGGAATCCGCTTTCAATAAAAGTTCATCCCCACGATTACTAAGGAATGCCTTATTCATTTTTGACAAATTGGCCATTGTGTCTCAAACTTAGCAAGAGTAAATACCTGTAATAGGTAAAAAATATCAGTCAGATTATTAAAAATTCCTAAATACTTTATGATAGATGATCTTCTGGACACATGCAGCACGTACTCCTCATAGTGAAGCAAACATATTGTCTCTTTTTGGCAATTTCAAACATGCATTTTTAAAATTTTTTTAAATTATCTTCATCGACTGTGATTTTATCATTAACTTTCCGTTTTAGTTGAGTATCAAGTGTATCTGTTTCACCAAACATGCTAGATGGTGAGAGAGACCGATTTGATACTTTGATGAATCAAGAAGTCAATGATGAAATCACCGTCGATGCAGATAATTAAAAAAAATGGAAAAAATGCATATTCGGCACTTTGCCCCCAAAAAAGACGATAGAGTGCATTCGTATCTTTGGTTTACGGCAAAATGTCACAGGATAGGGTTTGTATTATAAATCAGTCAGATTCATTTATGTTCATTATAACAGGAAGTTACCCTCATCCAAAGTTATCGCTCCAGAATGTTTACAAGTCGCCTGGTATTTATTTTTGTAAGAAAAAGGTATTGTACTTGTATCGGTTTAGGATTTGTACTTACGTAAAATAATTTTTTGTACAGTTCGTTAAAAATGTGCAGGTCACTCCTCTCCCCCTCCCCTCGTTGTCCTAAATATGCACACCCGCGAGCGAACTAATTTCCAGGTAATCGCAAAAATGACTGCCAAATTACATCGCATAAATTGGAAAGGTTTTGAATTCCTTTTATGCGGTGCTCTTGCCCGATAAAAGCAGCTCGAGATTAAATTTCATTTTATATTTATGTGTAAGAGTGTTTAGAATTAAAATAAAAACGAGCTAAATAAATTCATATATTTTCTCTTGGCGGACACGCCAGCACAAGCTCATTTATATAATATATATATATATAATATATATATATATATATATATATATATATATATATATATATATATATATATATATATATATATATATATATATATATATATATATACAGTATGTGTGTATGTTTATGTAAAACTTCTGTTCAAAGTACATGTCGATGCGTATCTTCCCTGATTTATTTTTCAGATATTTACTTTGTAACATTACCTTTTCATTATTCTGCCCCAGGGGAGCACTTATCTGGTCTCGTGACTTTCATTAAAGACATGCCGCGAATAAGCGCCATGCAATACACTGCCGCTGACACATCACCGATAGAGGGAAATTTATTCCAGCAATTCGCTTCCAGCTGCCTCAGTGACCGTAAATGGAACGTACAAATGACTTTCTGATAGGATAATTTGGCGAATAGGAATCACAAAGGCGTGATAGACATGATAATAAATTTTTTGCGTTTGATTTGAACGACGTCTAATATATGACATGTTTACCATGATAGAGATAGATAGAGAAGGGATATCTTTTAAGCCATATACATCCTCTGGAGTCTCATTCCTCCAGTGTATTAAATTTTTACATTTCTCTCATGTAAAATTTTCACCAAAAAAAAAAAATCATTGTGAAAGAAGTTCATTACGCTCCTCTTATTTTTTGTAAGTTTTGATGATGTTTAGATGTTTCAACATATTTTTTGTTTTTTTCGACTGATTTTTAGGAAACATTAGTTTTAGATTCAGTTTGATCTATAATTTATCAGTAATAGGATATGCGTGTCTTTTAAAAAATATGGCACTAAGAAAATTTATGAAATAAGCCTTGGTATAAAGAAGATAGAATTATAAAAGGTTGAGAGGATAATTGAGACTATCCACTCATAACAAGTAAACAGTAAATTATTTTAGATTATTATTTTATATTCCATGGCTCTGAAACTGTTTAAGGTACTTTGAAGTATAAAAGAAGACTAATACAGAAGGTCTTCCATTTAGTTTCTTATATTTGCTTAGCCTTGCCAGCTTCCTTTCCATACTTCTGTGAAATAGCTACCGGAATGTAGAGCTACTGAACACGCAGAGGCCGTACATACTAGTGTCACTGGTCAGTCCTGGTCCCTAACGCAATTTCCCCCGTAGGGGGTTAGTGCCTTCAGTGCACCTCGTGCGGTGCACTGTAGGCATTACTTAAGGTTCTTTGCGGCGTCCCTTTGGCCCCTAGCTGCAACCCCTTTCGTTCCTTTTACTGTGCCTCTTTTCATATTCTCTTTCTTCCATATTACTTTCCAATCTCCGAACAATGATTCTCAGTGCAACTGCGTGGTGTTCCTCCTGTTACACCTTTCAAACCTTTTACTGTCAATTTCCGTTTCAGCCCTGAATGACCTCATAGGTCCCAGTGCTTGGCCTTTGGCCTAAATTCTATATTCAGTTCAGTTCAACGTAATTTCATTCACCTGATCTGGTTCTTGAACGGATCCATTCAAAATGTTACAGATTGAAAGATGACTTGACTTCAGACATAGCTGGTAAGGGTAGGTAGCATCTGATTAGATTAGGCGTCGTACCGTCAAGCTTCAGTTTCTTAAAGTGGGGGCAAATTAAAAAAATGAACCTACTTTGAATTCGTATCCATGATAAGTACCAGTGAACACCACCTATGTCCAGAGTTCACACACATTTACTGAAGTATTCCAATGATTTCTCTAATTATCTCTGGTCATACAAAGATAAAAAGAAACCAACTAAAATAAGTCACAGGGAGGTAATTAGGCAAATCAGGATTTGTTATAGGTACTCAGGATTATAAAAAAAATCGACAAATTAGTATACCTTCAAGAAACGTACTGTGAAGCAGAGGAATTAAACTCCTTGGGGAACTCCCTTCCCGTTAGCTTGTTCTCCACCCTGAATAAAACCCCAACATAAGCTATTAAACTCAATCATGCGAATTGCCCTCGGGCACATTAGACGTTCTTCTTTAGGAGAGTTATATCATGCATAATGTGTCGAAGGTTGTTAGCAGAAAATATATGAGAGAACGGGGAAAATAACCAAGGGGAGATATGGCGAATCTCCCTAAAGGATGATCCGATAATGAATTTACCATTTCATCTTCTTCAGAGGATATTGGAATTGAAGGGTTATGTCTCTATAGCAAGTAGAGTCGTCATCTTGCTAAGATATCCGTTTAAATCTTCGGCAGATGAACATCTTGTCCTTGGGGGAATTTAAGGGGAAGTTAATCGGTTTGTGATGTTTCTGTGTTCAAATTATCTATGCATATAAATGAATTAGGACTTCAAGTATATAACCCTTTTAACCTGACTGCTGCAACAATCAAATTACGCAGGCAGGTTATGCTATTAGAGCAAGGTTAGAACCCTTTCCTAAAAAAAAAAAAAAAAAAAAACTTTATCCAGCGCATTAAGTCAATAACAAATGTGAATAAAATTCCGTCTTTTGTCTTTCATTTTTTTACCTTGAAGAATAAAGTATTCCCAGCTGACATTGAAATGTGTTAAAATTTTGTTATCACGTTGAAGAATATACGGCAGCTGATAGGAATTCTGTTTACTTTGTTACACGATGTAAAAAGTTATGCATTTTTGTGCAAGTCATTTGTTAGAAGTAAAGAAACAATAAGAACAGCCATTACAGTAACAATAATAATAATAATAATAATAATAATGTAAAGCAGTAAAGGGCCAGTTGATCAGTGAAGTAAAAAGACATTATGTATGCTGTCGTTATAAAAAGTCCGCATTCCCCCTATCATTTTAATGAAGACGGACAGAGAGAGAGAGAGAGAGAGAGAGAGAGAGAGAGAGAGAGAGAGAGAGAGAGAGAGAGAGAGAGATACTTTATCTAAACAATGGAGTTAAGGAAACTGTGTCCCTTTTTTCATTTATAACGCAGAGAGCTGTAAATATAAAAAAATAGCTGCTGAATGCGGTTTTTCTTTTCCAATAAAAATGAAAAAATATCATTAAACCCAATATTAAGGATTACTTATTGGTCTGGAAATTTACCTTCATAATCGCTTTTTAGCCTCAGCCAACAAGGCCAATGAATGAAGACCATAGATATGTCGTTACCCTATAGAAACTATTCCATGTTCCTCGTTAGGCGAGCCGATAGAGTTGTGGACTAGCACCCGCTAGGTCCGGGTTCGAGTCTCCGGCCGTCTAATTAAGAATTAGAGGAGTTTATTTCTGGTGATAGAAATTCATTTCTCGCTATAATGACTGGATTCAGGTCCCGGTTGCTAAGTAACCAGTTGGTTCTTAACGTAAAATAAGTCTCCTTCGGGCCAGCCATGGGAGAGCTGTTAATCAGCTCCAGTGGTCTGCAAAACTAAGGTATACTTAACTTTTTCCATGACTGAAAGAGGGTGAAAGGTTAAAGATTCAGGAGAGGAGGCAGCTTCAAGATCTTCAAGCTTGGTAGCAGAGGGAAGAAGAGATCAAATTATTGTTTATTCTAAGGACCACTGATTTCCGCATAAAAACGTGGGAAGAAGAAACTTGTCATTTTTTCTCAGCTACACAAATGTTCATGTATAAATAAACAAAGAGAAATAAAAACGTGAATGAATAAATAAGCAGCTTCTCTGTGCAAAAATTATATATGATGAATAAAAATAGAAAATGTTGTTGCATCAGATAACTCAATCACAAATAAATAAATAAAAAAAATCATGTTGCAGTCAGTTGTATTTCTCCGTCTTTTTCTTCTTTTGTTCCATTTGTTCCTATCTTTGCTGGTTGGTGTATGATAGCCGTTTAATAAATTCTTGGCCCGGGAGATTCTTCCTCTTCTTCCCAAGACCAGAGGAAGGAATTGCGTTTTGGCGTGGCCAGAGAGTAATAATTCTCGAGCATTTTTCTATTCGTTTTTGTTGGGGCAACATTTTTCACCTTTTCTCCTTCCCCTTTGCGTGGCTTAAGTACAGAATTCGTCATTGTTTCCATTGGCTGTGTTCCGCTGTAAAGACAGTCAACTTTCAAGTAAAAAAGACTAGAAGACTGCGCGTGTGTCGGTTGCTCCAAAAAGATTGACTACTTCCTACTACGCAAAAATCAGAGAATATGCCATGTGCTTTATGGGTGTTTTGTGCATAGGTCGGATTTGCGAAATTTTAAGGTTACTATGCAAAATATAAACATACACATGCATAAACACATGCATATTGTGTGTGTGTGTATATATATGTGTGCGTATATGTCTGTAGATATTTTTCAGATACTCCGTGTGCCTAATGTTCACAACTATCCAGCCGCCAATTTTTTATATCTAGTTCACCATGCCCTGTGGACAACATGCACCCGAGGGGAGCTATAACTGATAAGTGTTGCATTCTTGGCGCTTACTAGTTATATTTTATTTTGCATGAAAATTATTCCGTAGGTTTAATGAACTAGATATTAAACGATAATTTTGTCTTAGTATTTGTGAGTGTATATTATATATATATATATATATATATATATATATATATATATATATATATATATATATATATATATAGTGTGTGTATATATGTGTGTGTATGTACATTATAGTGTATATATACACATATATGTATATACACAGGATATACATGTAATATGTATGCAACTAAAAAAACATAAAACCTACTCTGATGTATGGTAACGCTGAGTGGGCATAGAGATGTGTTGGTAACACTGCTCACTGGCATAAACAGGGTGAGAAAATTTTTTAGGGGTGAGGGTTACAGGCTAGGTAAAGAGGTTCCGAGGTTGGGGATGGGAATGCCTGATTGGATAAGAGAGGAATGGTTGGCAATGCTGCACAGGCAGAGCCAGTTGTTAGTAACGTTGCTCAAGGGCATAAGCACACAGACAAAAGGGTTATCGGCGGGAGCGGATTGGCAGAGGAAGGAGTTTCTCTGGTTAAGAGGCGGGATGGGGAAGGCATTGTGAGATGAGTGAAGCATTTGACTTATTGAGAGCTTTTGTGGTTGTTAAGAATACTTTGTTTTATATTTTTTTCACATTTTATTAAAGATTATTAACTTGTAATAGAATAATCATGCACAACACAAGAGAGAGAGAGAGAGAGAGAGAGAGAGAGAGAGAGAGAGAGAGAGAGAGAGAGAGAGAGAGAAGCGCACAAAGAAACTCCCTTACATACATTACGTACAACACATACACAAACACCTTCCTTTTCTCCCGGATGATTTCTCATTTTTGTTTATTTCTTGGTGTTTTGTCATAGTATTCAAAGCATAAAATGATGAAAAACGAATCAAAATATCAACACGAGAGAGAGAGAGAGAGAGAGAGAGAGAGAGAGAGAGAGAGAGAGAGAGAGAGAGATTATTACAGCTCATGGTAGAATGTGTATGAGTGGGCAACCACTGTGGTTTTCATAAGCTTTCCTGCTGTTGGCTGAAATGCATGTCATTAAAATTAATGTGATTTTATTGTTTGTGATGGATTATAGACATAAGCGTAGTAAACATATCATTCTTTTATTGGTTATATCCAGAAAGTATCAGTGTACTCGGTAACAAAGAGCATTTTCCTTTGTTTGTCCAATTGTGTGTGGTCATTCACTTTTTAGAGTGGTTCACGAGTGTTTGCTGTGCTCCATCCCACGTCATAGCATGTGGATTTCTTTGCAGTCCCTGAAACATGTATATCTTTTGTATGGCCTCACCCATCCTAAGGGGGCGAATAAGGTGTTGTTGACTCTTCAAAAGAAGCTTGAAATTACCGGGAGAATCATTGCAAAGTGGCCAATTGCGTGTATCGTGGAGGAGTATGGCATTGCCTTTTCAACCTTGCAGGATATCAAGAATGCCAAGGACAAGTTGGAGAAGTACGCAATGTACTTTGGGAAGAAGACATTGAGGAGTCAGGTCCACAAGGTGGTGGCAGAAACCCGTTATGAGGACATTGGCTTAATTTCGTCTAATTTCTTTAGCGAAGGGCAGCCGGTGTGCGAGTTGAAGGCTGTAGCTACGAGATTTGCAGTCCTGCATAGGATTGCTGACTTGAGGGCGTCTGAAGGTTGGCTGTTCCGGTTCGAGATTCGACATGGGCATTCTAACAAGAATGCTCAGAGTGAAGCTTTAGATGCACCCAAGGAGGGATTAGAGGAATTTCTCCAGACATAGCAAGGCTTGATGAAAAATGGCCTTGTTTTTGGACAAGTGTCTAAGTGACGAAATTGGTCTGTTCTGTCACTCTCTACTCACTAATACCTTGGCTGAAGATAAGGAAAAGAATTTACCTGGTCGAAAGCTTTCCAAGCGACGTGTGTCTGCTTTTTTTTTTATGTGCTAATGCTTCTGGTAGCCTTCGTTGCAAACCAGTGGTAGTTGGACATGTGAAGCAACCATGTGAGTGCCCTGCGTTAATTGATGGATAGGCTCCCATTGGTTTGGTGTCATTCAGCAAAGGCTTGGTTCACCTCCAAAATCGTAACCGATTAGTTCCATAATCACTTCTGTTAGGAAATAGTTCGTCACCAGACACGGGACTTTGGCATTGCTCTAAAGGACATATATTGCCCATTCACCT
>NC_089757.1:10363769-10391269 GCF_040412425.1 Macrobrachium rosenbergii | reverse complement strand
CATGCACTTAAAGTGCATTGGGAGTGTTACTATTTATCTTAGTGACCTTGAAAACTCTGGATTAGATACCCTTTGCTGCCAGTGTTGTCTTACCCCCACAGTATTCTTTTCCCGGTGGTAAGTCATATGAATACCAAGTTTTGTTCAAATTTCTCAATATGATTCAGAGTTATTCTGGAACATAAACACACACACACATACATCCATTTATTATATATATATATATATATATATATATATATATATATATATATATATATATATATATATATATATATATTATACATATACTGTACATATATACATATATATGTATACACACACATATATATATTTATATATGCCTATGCTAGTTTGTACGTGTGTGTTGATGTGTAATTTGAAAATAAATCTCTCATTAAACGATAGTTTAGATGTAAACACTTCACTAGAAAAGCATATAAAGTCCTGTGATAAGAATTTTCACTTAGTGCTCTTTCTGGAACGATTCCATATGAAGCACTGTGGAATAGATAATTATTACGACTGCAAATGGGTGGAATTCCTACTCTTAAACGTTTCTGTCGTTAGTAGTACTTAACAGTACCTAATTCCAACGACTGCAGAGATTGAAATTCCTATTACTAAACGTTTCCATGACGTGTGGACGCTTTAGAGTACTTAATTACAACGACTGAAGATGGATGAAATTTCCATTGTTGTTAGGGATGGGGACGTCATTCGAATTTTTGTCCTTCTATGTGTATTTCCACTATTGCAACATTTTGAGCCCTCGTGGGCAAATTAGTCTCCCCTCTCTGCAGTCTTCGTGCCTCACAATCTCGATATAAAAACAAGGGGAGATAGATGAGGTTGTACAGTTTCCAGTGTTTCGCTGGGATCATTTTTTCATTTTGTTTTTGTTTGACATTCGGTAAATTCATCTTACTGTCTGCAGCATTCATCAAATTCTACTTTTTTACCATTCACTAAATTCATCTTGCTGTTTGAAGCAGTCTTCGATTTTTTTTTGCCAGTCGGAAAATTCATCTTACTAACTGCAGAATCAAATTGTACTGTTCTGTGAATTCAAGACCCATTGTCACAGCCAGAGTATTATATTATCATGGGATATAATGAAGAAGGCTCGGAATTTGACCAAGGAGAAATAATTCCAGACGGTTGTCATATAAACATAGAAAATTAATAGCTCAAATGTTTATCAAGTCACTCTCATATTTCCATTCCTCATAAATTTTCAGTGTTCGAAATAATATATAATAATAATATCTGAGTGGATCTTGTTAGTCCTCCCCGGGTGACAGTAGGGGAGAAATCACACAGCCATCCACCCTGCAGACCGGTTTGTCCATCCCATGTGGGGGCGGGGCAGGTAGGGGAACGGGAAGGTAGGGGAGACATCCACCCTCTTCCTGCAAACCTGTTTGTCCGCCCCGTGTGCGGTAGGTACGGGATCGGGAGGGTGGGAGAGACAGCTTTCTACTGTCATATTTTAATACATTGATTATTTATATTAAGAAATCCAACGTAGAATTGTGAATTTTAGTTTTTGCACTTGTATTTTTAAGATGTTTTTAGTATTCTGACATTTTCTCCCCCCCTACAATTTCACAAAAAATATCTACGTGATTTTTTAAATTATGTTGTTATCTGTTGTACCTAATAACAAAGGACTTATGATTGTTATCCCAGGAAAAAGAGAAAAATTTGTAATTACTTTAAAAAGTCGTTGATGAACGATACCAGTAATGTTGAAGATCGACAAGTACGGATGTGGTACCACTCCTTTTAGATAGAACTCGTACGTTGCATTCATGAAATTTAGATTGGTCCCAGCAAGTCATTTTGGTAACTGCTGATAGTTTTAGGTGACACCCCTCGCCAAAATGAAATTGATCAGACACATAAGTTTGACTCTCAAATATATATATATATATATATATATATATATATATATATATATATATATATATATATATATATATATATATATATATATATATTATATTTTTAATATATAATTCTTATATGATTATATTTATAATAATAATTCTTGTGTTGTATAATTGATAAATAAATATTACCCCAGTATATTAGCACATATATGTAAAACCGATTTTCACTTTCAATAGCAATTCAACCACGCTACTACGTTGATGAACTTTAATCTGTCTTCGCATTTTTCTCTGATGTTCGAAATGAAAATAAAACTTGAACGGTAGAGACGCAGTAGAAAGATCAGGGAACTTGATCCTTTGCTGTACAATAAATAACAGGGATTGCGAGATCTCAATGAAGCCAGGGAATCGACGCAAACCAATTCCATCCGGTTGTTATCTGTATCTAGTAGATAGCCCTTCTATGAAAGATTATTGACAATACGGGTATGGCACTGGCCGTCTAAGCATTCCAGGACCTCTGTGCGGGGATCGGCGCGCTGCCTTTTATCTTAGGTATGACGTTTTGTAAAGGACATTCTGATACAGAGGGCTCTTCCGTTGAGACTTGGATTTGTTGGAAAGACTCGGAGGATGGCTTGGGTGATAATTCTTGCTCTTGCATGTAGGTACGTACGTATGTGTGGGTATATATATATATATATATATATATATATATATATATATATATATATATATATATATATATATATATATATATATATATATATATATATATATATATATATATATATATATATATATATATATATATATATATATATGTGTGTGTGTGTGTGTAATGTTTATGGTATGTATATGAAATTTATATATATTTTGCTTTTAGGATGGTGGACTGCAGATGTTGATAGGTAGACGTGTGTGTGTGTGTGTGTGTGTGTGGTGTGTAATGTTTATATATGTATATATAATATATATATATTTTGCTTTTAGGATGGTGGACTGCAGATGTTGACAGGTAAATATATAAGCAAACACACACATATATATATATATATATATATATATATATATATATATATATATATATATATATATATATATATATACATACTGTATATATATATATATATATGTATATATATATATATGTATGTATGTATGTATGTATGTATGTATGTATGTATGTATGTATATATACACACACATGTACTTACATGTTACAACATTAAGTAAATTCCCGTAAAAGGGATAAAAACAAAAAAAAATGTAATGTTTGCTGTCAGATTCATACTCAATGGCTGGATTGATTGATATATATATATATATATATATATATATATATATATATATATATATATATATATATATATATATATATATATATATATATATATATATATATATATATATATATATATATATATATATATATATATATATATATATATATATATATATATATATATATATATATATATATATATATATATATATATATATAAATTATATATATACATATATATATAATTTATATATACACATATGAAATTTTTATCACACCGCAAGAAATCGCCATGAAGGTTTTATCTCATATTAACATCTCATGGAATTTGTGTTATAAGATAATATGGACCTAGTCGTCATTGCTTAATAGGAATTACCTGTACTTGCTGGTGAATTCAGCAAATTCTTATAGCACTCATCCCACTCCAAATTCATGAAAAAATCAAATTTAAGCTAAGGAATGTTTGTTGTCATATAGTCAGCTGTAGCAGAAATAAAAATACCAGACATTATTTGCAAATATGAAAATAGTATCCTTAACGACTGTTGTACAGATATAATAGATATTTGCCCGAAAAATATTGGGTTCAAGATTTTAATGGTGAAGACGATGATGAACGGTCATCGGAACTAGTTGACCGAATTGTAAGAAAATAAAGATTTCATAAGAGAAACTCTCTTTTAACTGCAACATTACGTATGAAGATCAGTAGTGTACCATTCCTGTTGAGCTCAGGAGACACTAAAGAAAATTGGAAAGTATTGAAAAGAAAATGATAAAAAGTCTATGGTCAGTTACATGTATGCTTGAATGAAAATATCATGAGTAACTGTTCAAGATAAGACGGAAATGAATACATAGGAACTTGTTTCACAGAAATAAATTTGACTCACATCGGGACAGAACCCCGGTCTTTCAGGCTAGAGTCTAGGTCATTAGCAACTCATTCACACAGGTAATAAAAAGTTGGAACCTAAATACGCCGCACCTGAGGTTTTTCCTGGGCAGGAACCTAGAACCTATCATATCAGCGGATTTTACACAACTTCCCGACCCAGCAGCGAATGAATTGCCAACATTTCATTCGACTTACCCCTTCACCGTGAGATATGATGGAAATGAACTCATGGGAACATGTTTCACAAGGATAAATTTTTGACACACATCGAGACTGAACCACGGTCTTTCAAGTGAGAGTCCAGGGAAGTTGTGTAAAATTTGCTAGTACGTTAGGCGCTGGGCGCCTGCCGGTGAAAACCTGTTATGGAGTACTTAGGTGCCAACCTCTTTTATATTTGTGCGAATGAATTGCTAATGCCCTGATCTCTCACTTGAAAGACTGGGGTGCCGTCCTGATGTGAGTTATAAATAATATATATATATATATATATATATATATATATATATATATATATATATATATATATATATATATATATATATATATATATATATATCACATCACTGTGATTCATATACAAGCACTAAGCTACAAATGTCCTTTAATGTCCAATTCGCTCTACCTCTGAAATAATACATTTTCTTATATGTTACCCGAAGGGAAATTTTTTAGTTGATAATAAGTTGGTTGTCTCGTGGGCTCGAACCATGGAAGACAAGAACTCAGGAATACAGTGAAGCCTTAAACCACACAGCCATCAAGGGAGGTATAAGTTGATACCAACTCCCACCTGCAAAACACTTGAGCTCAGGTATTTGTAATTAGAATCGATATCAACCCACCTCTACCATATTAACCATGTAGTGCTTTTGTCGCACGTAGCCATATTATGAATGAATTTTATCACATCACCATGATTTATATACAAACATTAAGCTACAAACGCTTTAATATCCAGTTCGCTCTGCCTCGAGCCCACCAGACGACAAACTTATTATCAACCAAAAAATTCCCCTCTCAATAACATATATGAAAATATATTATTTCCGAGTTAGAATGAATTGGATGTTAAAGGGCATTTGTAGCTTAATGCTTGTATATGAATCATGGTGATGTGCAACAAGCGCTCTACATGGTTAACATGGCAGAGGTGGTTTGATATCGATTCTAATTACAAATACCTGCGTTCAACAGTGATTTGTAGGTGGGAGTCAGTATCAACTTATACTTCCCTTGATGGGTGTGTGGTTTAAGGCATCACTGTATTCCTGAGTTCTTGTCTTCCGTGGTTCGAGCCTACGAGACGACGAACTTATCAACAAAAAATTCCCCTTTGGGTAACACATATGAAAATGTATAATTTCAGAAATAGAGCGATTTAGATATTAAAGAACATTTGTAGCTGAATGCTTGTATATGAATTACGGTGATGTGATGAAACATGAAAATTATTTTTCCTCAGCTGATTAAATATCATTCTTCGCTCAGGTAATGAAAATTCAAATAAAAACGTTAAGGAAAGATTATATGACTTTTCTGATTAATCTGACAACAATTTTGATAGAATTATAAGAATGCTATATTTTGTATCATGTATTTTTTTAAAAGTAGCGGTTGATCAATGGGTGGCTGGTTCTTTTTTTAAGAAAAATTACTTGTATTCTTTACATGAGTTCCACACTGAATTCATTTTTATCTGTTTATCAGTGCTGTTTACTGAAGTATATTGGCGCTCTTCTTCACTGTTAGCGGTACAATCATTATTGGTGTTGCAGTCAGTAATATTATCCTCAGTATCAGAATATGGCTCCAGCAATGCTACATTTTTCATCACTCTTTTTAGAATATATTCCTGTATCTTCTATTCGATTTAATCAGCTTTCACTTATATTTCAAATGACAAAATATTTCTAGAATTAAGAGGAAATCAAGTAATTATTTTGTTCATAACATGAAGTAAAAATCCAAATATTTTGTGGACGTATAAACCGGAGTCTTGTTTTGCATTAGTATTCACCATTTGTTAACCAAAATATTACCATCATTGTATTCTACCGGCAACGATAAAGAAAATCATTAGATATGTGATGAAAAACATATTTCCCTGGTGATATTTACGCTTTCTTGAATGTCAAATGTCAAGAAAATATTATTTTTCCAAATGTTCTGAAAGTTCGCTGGTATTTAAAATGACTGAACAGTAATCTACCTTTTGAAATGAAAGGGAAAGATACCAACAGATATTGACTATACGGCATCAGCAGAATAGCTTGCAGAATTATAACTATAAATCTTCAGAATATATATAAACTTCTATATCTAATAATTATCATCAGATATCTAATAATTATCATAAATCACTTGAACCACTAATTTTCGATAATGAAAATTTTATCTCATTTCTGTGTTTTTCCACAGAGATTACTATCAGAAATATTCACAAAATGCTGTTACGTAGATACAAGCTACTTTTTAGTAATGGCATTGGCACCTATTATCCATTTGAAAATAAAATCAGTATGCTCTCTCTCTCTCTCTCTCTCTCTCTCTCTCTCTCTCTCTCTCTCTCTCTCTCTCTCTCTCTCTCTCTCTCTCTCACACACACACAACGTTCTAGTACGCCTTTGTAACGATAGTTATTAAATTTCCACATCATAGAATTAATTAGTTCCTGTCTGTGACTACCGTTTCACATCAGATGAATATTAATTATATTTATCATCAAATGAATTGAACATTTGAAAGCCAATTAAAGAAACTAATTGACTGGAGCTACTATGACTCTTCCTACATTTTTCAGATGCATTTTTGATTCCCTGATTTTTCCTTCTAGAATAATTGTAAAAGAAACACTCCACACTGACGACTTTAAAAATGGCTCGGAAGTATCTTCCAGCAATTGATGGTAATTGGATCAAAGAAACAGGTATGAATATGTATATATTTATATACATATTCATACATACATACATACACGCACATCATGGGACAGGAGCTGAGGCTCAGTTGATACACGATCCAGGTTTTCAGGGAAAGGCGTTTTAATAACATTACGTTTATTCTTAAAGCTGACGTTTCGCATTGCATTATGCATTCTCAAGGCTGAAAGCAGGGAAAATAATAAGTAATTGTATATGTTTTGTTGTAAAAAGAAAGTATATTAAATTTTAAAAAATATAAAAAACAACACAATGACACCATGCAAACATAGGACACCTACTCATATTGGTGGTAAAAGTTAGACTAAAAACAGAGGTAAATATAAGTGAGCAGGATATGCATTGCCTAATGTTTATGTATTACTTCTTGCTTATATTTACCTCTGTTTTTAGTTTAACTTTTACCACCAATACGGGTAGGTGTCTTGCGTGTTCATGGTGTAATTGTGTTGGTTTTATATAATTTTAAAATTAATATACTTTTTATGAAGAATTGTATAAAGTTACTTATTATTTTATCCGCTTTCAGCCTTGAGAATGCATCAGGCAACGCGAAACGTTGGCTTTAGAATAAACGTTATTATTAAAACGCTTTTCCTGAAAACCTGGATCGTGTATATATATATATATATATATATATATATATATATATATATATATATATATATATATATATATATATATATATATATATATATATATATATATATATATATATATATATATATATATATATATATATATATATATATATATATATATATATATATATATATATATATATATATATATATATATATATATATATATATATATATATATATAATGTGTGTTTGTGCGCGTTTGTGTGTTATACTTCAGGACTGAGGAGAGTTAACGTTTTACAATTAAGTCATTTCGTCCACGTCCGTCACGGCGAATCTGCAAGAAATCTTTGCCCGAAACTCGAGTCTTGGGGCTGAGGAGAAGAGAGAAAAACATTAATAGAAGGGCAGGAGAGCAAAGTTGTGGTATTTAGGCCATTTTCTTATCAGCGGAAACTCTTAATGAGACCAAAACTAATTTTAACCAGAACTCCGCCAAGCACTTAGAGTTTTTCCTGCTCTCTCTCTCTCGCTCTCTCTCTCTCTCTCTCTTCTCTCTCTCTCTCTCTCTCTCTCTCTCTTTCTCACGGGGAGTACGTGGAGCAGTGGTTGCATTGCCGAGGAACCCTCGTTCGATCCATGAAATAGGCGAGGAAAGGAGCTATACAGGTATATGCGCTTTATCTGAAAGTCGAAAATGGTGATTTAGTACCTGTTATTAATGGATACTTATGGATGGAGACAGAAATATCAACAGATCGGTACTCCAAGTATGTGTCACCTTATCATGAATGAAAAACTGAAAGACCTCGACCAGGTAATCCTCGCTCTCTCTCTCTCTCTCTCTCTCTCTCTCTCTCTCTCTCTCTCTCTCTCTCTCTCTCTCTCTCAATTTTTCCTATTGCACCAGAAAGAAATGGTTTTCAAGGTCGGCGCAACACCTTTCTTGCTATTCTTATTAACCATCTTTATTATTTATAAAAGTAAGTCAAATATCCAATCAAGGCTTGACTCAATTTTTGTACGTTTGTCAGAAATATCTTTCGTATTCTCTTTTTATTCGGGGTAAAATGATTTGCCACGATTTATTGGACTAGATATATTCGTATTGGATTTCAAAAGTAGGGCCATTTTTCTCTTGAATGCGAATTATTGTTATTGGAGAATTGATTGCAAGATAAGAGAGAGAGAGAGAGAGAGAGAGAGAGAGAGAGAGAGAGAGAGAGAGAGAGAGAGAGAGAGAGAGAGAATGAAATCGCATTTCGCACTGTACAGAGGCGGAATTATTATTATAAATACAAATTATTCTGTAAAATGCGTTATTGCGTATTGCTGTAAATCTTTCTTGTATGAATAGCGGGAAAAAATCGCTTAGCAATAGCACTGCATTCATTAATCTTCAAAACCGATGGGAAGAAAAATTGTGAATAGACCCATAATATCGGAAATAGAATTATTGCTTATAAATCAACGGGTATTATAAGAAAATTCTGTGTGAATAAAGGGCTTTCCTCGGGTCATAAAACTGTCAAAAGGGTTGGTTGTTTGGTTTTATAAGGTTTTGGGAGAGATAAGAGGCCTGATGAGGGCCTCTGGACTCTTCCGTACTTCCTCAGAAAGAGTGTAGTTTAAATCTCCATTGAGAAAGTGGAGAATATAGATCACCATCTCTGTCACGATGTTTCGCTGACTCCAGAAAATTCTTTGGGAAATTTAAGAGGGAGGACATAATCTTCTTATCTTGAGAGAGGGAATGAAGTATTGACCAGGAATTCTCTTTCCTGATGAAGTTTGTTGAATATGGTCTGATGCTTATCAAAGTATAGTTTAATTCTATCATTTTGCATCACTACAATGACTGTATGAAGTTACTCTTATAGATCTAATTATCGCGATTTTATTATTATTATTATTATTATTATTATTATTATTATTATTATTATTATTATTATTATTATATGTGGATAGTAGACCCTCTTTCAAACTTGTATTGTTGAAGGTGATGACTGCATCAGCTGGATTCAGTTTATATAGAGTTTTCTTTGTTTTTCTAATAACTGACTTTTCTTTGTTACTGCATTGCGCCAGTAACCCCGATACTTGTCATTTTTGGAGAGGGAAATAGTCGTAGATTGGGATGCATACAGGGTTCGTCTGGTAACTGAAATCTGGGGAGCAGGTCCGTAGAGTTTTTTCAGGTCTGTATAGTTGCTAAATCAGCTACAACAAGTGCGTTAGGCAAACGTTATTCTCAGCTCTACTGAGCATGTTCTTGGCAAATGGCGGGAGTAGACTGGTGCTGGCACGGGCTATTGCTCCTGGAGCAGCCCGTAACTGGATCGATCTGTGAAAAGACAAGGAACAGTGCTTTTGGCGCGTTCATGCTTGTTGTTGAAGATTAAGCTAGCACAATGCCAGCACGGGCTCTTGCTCGAAAGCATGCCATTCAGTAACATGGCAACTTACTATGTTGAGTGTTGTTGGGACGGACTGTTCTTGGCATGCGGGAGGAAAGGAACCATCAAAACTAAATCCTGCTGACTCAAAAATGTCCTCCCGGCAAATCTTTGCAGCTTTGGCGAGGATACTAGCATCTCCATCATAATCATATTTTAGAGCAGCTTTGATCAGTCTGCATTCCCTCTGGAAACACTAGTACTTTGTTTTTCCCATCAGTCTGCACTTGTTCCTCTGGAAAATACTGTAGAATTTGCTCTTTAAATCGAGCTTTGTTTACTTCAGTAATTGCCACTCCAAGTTCTTACAGTCGATGCTCATAAAGCTGTCGCAGCTCAGCAAAATGAAAGTAAAAGGTTCCATCTTCAATAGAGTTCTCAATGTGTGTCGTCAATTCAATGACTGCTCTTGCTTTATTCTGTTGCCTCTGACTTTCAGCTTCACAAGACTGCCGACACTGCTGTCTGCTTAGAGAATGGTGACGATTTCTGAGTTCAAACAGGCAAGGCAAGTGATATTTGGCTTCTATGGCTATGGAGTCTCCACCTGCAACTCTAGCCAGCATTGCAGTATCTTGCAAGTCAGTAGCCATGCATCGAAAATTTTCATCTGCATGCAGTGTCATGAAGTCGTGAAGATGGCCATCTGCTTTTGCACAGAAAATATAGATATTTGGCCGAGTTGGATGGTTTCGAAAACGCATCCTGGCAGTGTCTTCAGAACTGGCTGGTGTGTCTGCTTACTCAGCATCTCTTTTTCTTTGTGCCCTTCCCAGTCCAGTGTTGGTAAACTTAAACCAGTACGATTTGTGCCACTGTGCCCTGTGTAAATTTAAGTCTTCAGTGTAATGTGCTCATCAAAATTAATTTCTACTGGTAGCCTGCCTAGCTGTCTAAATGCCTTTACATTGTCTATGAACTGTTTATAAGCTTGTGATTTTGTCGCCACCGAAAGCATTCAGAGGGCACCTCAGTTTTCCATTTGTATTGGTCTGTTATATCACTCTTGCAACCCAGGCCATCTTTCTAAATCTTCAATCACACCTGGAACACAAAGAGAAATAGAATTTTAGTCCAACATCAGGACAGTCAATCACTCATTCACCTTTCTCAGCTAAAATGACTGACAAGATGTAAGCCAAGAACATTTCCACAACAGCATGATGCAGTACTTATGTTTTTAGCAATGGTGGATTTTTTTTTGAACTTCAAAGTTGGCCATCTCACACTTCAGTTTAAAAAAAAATGTTCTAACTTTTATATTACAGAACCTAAACAATGTGAATAGGTTACAATAAATGTTATAGTCGTTGGATCCAGCTCAGGCAACGTTATGAGTAGGATTTCACCGTGTACGTTTTCGATAAACAAGCCGCGAATATATGTGGGGAAAAAAAAGGGTGTTCCACTGTATAAATTTCATGGCACCAGTTTCACATCAGAAGTAGGTGGTCTAAAGATTACATTCACAAAAATTCATGCTTTTGTCTAGTCGGTCCCCATCTCGTCTAAAGCTTCCCTTTACAGCCCCCACGGAGTGCTAATATTAATATTGAATAGGTCTGAAAGGTCATTTGCATGTAAATTAGCCTTCCACTGATTAACTTGCCTAGAAGTGAAAAAAATAGAAAAACAACGAAGAGTGCACGTACAAAATAACGGGAAAAAATGTGCAAACGCATAAGTAATAACAACTTCGGAAGAAACCTTATGTAAATGATATACGCTTATGATTGTGAGCAATAACACTGCGGCGTTTCTCTGCATCTTATCCATGTTTTATTACATGCAATTTAAAAACGAAATAAAAGAATGGCGAGGGGCTTTGCATCTCTCTCTCTCTCTCTCTCTCTCTCTCTCTCTCTCTCTCTCTCTCTCTCTCTCTCTCTCATTCCGTGCGTGCGTGTTAATAGTTCCACGAATTGAATTGGAAAGAATTCGCAGTGTCTGGAAAATATCCGGAGAAAATTTACTTTTATTACAGTGGCGCTTGGGATTCTAAAGGGGCCGAAGTGAAGTAAAGTAGAGTAGATAATGCATTGATCAGATATTTGTTACTTCCTGCTAACAGTAACAAGTTAGGTGTTTCCGAAGGCGCAGTTTAAGATACTGTTTTGTTTTCGAACGAAAATTACAGCTTCAGTTTTAGGGGCTGTTTATAGTCCTCTTGTGATGTTTGGTTTAGATTAACAGGCCCCATGTCTTTGCTTTAGGGCTGCTTGCAAGCATGGAAAAGAACTTAGGGTATGAGAGGCCCTATGTGAACCTTTGAAAAATCAGTGTTATGAAATAAAACCGTAAGAACTGTTTCTTTCTAAACAAACTGTTAAAAGACAAGTTTTATAAACCGATCATATTTTAATGAAAAATAAAAAGTATTTGGATAACGTTAATTTGTTACTTATATATACACATATATATATATATATATAAAATGTATGAATTTATAAAGTTTGATCCGCAAGGTTGCTTCAAGAGGATGGTAACAAGGAATGAACAAAGAAATGGAAGGCAGTTGTTGTTTCATGAACAACTTTCTGCTTAAATAACTAAACAGAAGTGATGTCATTTGTTCTGCTTTGCCTTATAATGAGGCATTTTAATTTGATATTGCTTCAGTTGTTGGATTTAGATAATTTTTTCTTATTAAAGCACATACAGGGAATACGTAAAATGAAGCTTTATTTATAAAAACCACAAGGTCTGCGTTTCTAACTAAGTAAGTATTATAAATAAATTTGAGTGTGTTCGTATGGATGTGGGCATATACAAATTTACCTGTAAGGTGACAGATATGTTCTGTGCCAGAAGGTTTCAGGATAAATAATATTTGGTATGACAGGTGCTCCTTGTATATTTCTTCACCTGAGAGTTTGGTATTGAACCCATGGGTTTACATGACTCCTACTTAGATAATTTGCCACGTAGCGAATAAGTTATTGTTATTATTGTTATTATTCAGAAGATGAAACCTATTCGTTAAGAACAAGCCCACAGGGGCCGCTGACTTGGAATTTATGCTTCCAAAGAATATGGTTTTCATTAGGAAGAAGTAAGAGGAGGTCAAAGGAGATACAGAAAGAAGAGATCTCGCTTATTAAAAAAGAAAAAAATAAATTAATAAATTAATAAAAAGATAAAAATGTATTAAAATGCAAGGGGAATAGTATTAGGGTAGTAATCCATTGCATCCCCGCTTGAACCTCTGAAGTTCCGGTTGCACATGTGTGTGCTTATGTTTGAAAACTTAAGTAGCTTACGAAGCAATTTATGTCTGTGTGATGCGTGATTTCATTTATTTAGGACATATGTATGAATACAGTTTCTGAAAGAAGAAAAGTTCAGGAATAGTCTTCAGATAAGGAAACTAAGGTAAACTTGGGTTTATTCTATTTCGATACATTTGCTGTATATGGTTTCAGCCGGTTTTTATTCTAAGTTTATTCTGAATGCGAATTTATTTGACTCCAAAAATTTTATGTACAAA
The DNA here is from genome assembly GCF_040412425.1 of Macrobrachium rosenbergii. Taxonomy (NCBI): domain Eukaryota; kingdom Metazoa; phylum Arthropoda; class Malacostraca; order Decapoda; family Palaemonidae; genus Macrobrachium; species Macrobrachium rosenbergii. The sequence goes on along the minus strand of NC_089757.1, from coordinate 10,377,716 downwards.
TGTACTTGATAGAAATACGAAGGAATCATTTTATTAGCTTAAAAATAATTTTGACGATCGTCATGTAACGTTCGCTACTTGGAACCGTTGTTTTTCCCGAAAAGCAAAGGCAAAATGGATATTGATTCTTATACTGCTTTTCAAGCATATTCTATAGAGTATTGGCTTCTGTTCTTTTTTTCCACCAGGTAACCTTAAAGTTGTATGTGCACCAGACACACATTCGAAAATAGTCACAAATAACCTTTTTCAACAACAATGTGGATTAAATGGGCGTAGCCAACTGATATAAATCATTACTGCTCTACCTCGCGCGCTCTCTTTAGTTCAAAATATAAATAAATTATCCTTTTCAAAGTTTATTTCAACCTCTTTGAACTTTCAACCTTAAACTTTCAGTTAAATTGCAGTGTTCATTTCCTTTCTGCCTTATTTCAGGTAAAAGTATTTTTAACGGCATCGCTTTCATGCAAAGTAGTCTATTCTTTTCATTCTTTGTTCAGAATCAACATTCCAAAGTAGAGTATTTGGCAGTCAAAGCTTGTCAATATAAAGCACGTATTATTATTATTGTCGAGTTGTAAGCGACTGAAACATGGGTATTTTAAATTATATATATACATATATACATATATATATATATATATAATATATATATATATATATATATATATATATATATATATATATATATATATATATATATATAATATATATATATATATATATATATATATATATATATATATATATGTATTTATATATATATATTTGTGTTACGTTGTATGTATGTACGTATATATCACTGAATCAATAATAATTTGGGAAAGGGTGCTAAGCCATAATTATTCCCGGATAAACAGGCATTATGTAGATAAATATCCTCACCCTCTCTTTTATCAATCCTCCTAAACTTCTTTTTTTCATTATTATTATTATTATTATTATTATTATTATTATTATTATTATTATTATTATTATTATTATTATTATTATTATTATAATAAAGTAGAAGTAGCATCCATCAGTACATCATCTAGTGTCTCAACTCGTCCTGTAAAGCAACACAATGAATGAAAACATCAACTGATAATTCTGCAGGTATTACAACAGCCAAAGCAATCATATCGTAATTGATGACTGGGGTCCGGAGTATCTTTTCGATAATTTATGTCGAATGGATTGTGCATTTATGCTAATATGCAATCATAAAGCCCCTGATAAACTCACCTTCATTGTTGGATACTGGGTGGTATTATAGACTCTTTGGCGACTGGAATAGTTTTTTTAGTTTTCTGTAAAAGAAAACTATCGAGGTGGCTTTGTCCGTCCGTCCGCTCTTTTCTGTCCGCCCTCAGATCTTAAAAACTATTGGGGCAAGAGGGCTGCAAATTGGTGTGTTGACCATCCACCCTCCAATCATCAACCATACCAAATTGCAGCCCTCTTACCCCAGTAGTTTTTATTTTATTTAAAGTTAGCAATGGTCGTGCGTCTGGCACCGCTATAGGTACCAACAACACAGTCCACCGCCGGGCCGTGGCTGAAAGTTTCAGTGGCCGTGGCTGAGCTCGATTCTTCGGCGCATTTTTTACTTGTTTTATATCGTAGTCGCTTTCTTAATTTCCTGATTCTTCATTTTGAGGTATTACCTTTTTAAGCCCGGTCGCTGTAGGTACGATACAAATCATATGATATAAAAACACAATTTAAATAGATTATGATACAAAAAATCATTGGGTTGAATCATTTTCTTTAATTCATATGAGAAAAAAGCTTCAGCAACTACTTATCGATGTTTAAAGATGTAAATGCACTGGCCATTATGCAACATTTTTGTGTATGTTCTCACTGAAAACCTTCAATCTGAATTTGGCTATGAAATGAAGACTCTCCGCCTGCCAGGTTTCAAGGCATCGTTAGAAGGAGCAACAGTTCAACGCTGCACCACCAACGCTATCAAGTAGGATGCAGTGCTGCCCGTGAACATCACGTGGTGCACTGTAAGCATTGCAAATGGGTGTTTGTAGCGTCCTTTCGGTCCCAGTCTGTATTTACTTTTTAGCTTTTTCACTTTACCCCCATTTTCAGCAACATCTCTCACTGTTGCTTAGTAGTGCAAGGGTGGATTTCTCTCCCAGTTCCACCTTTAGATCTGTGTAATGAGGGATTTCATTTTGATTACATCATCCTGGGTTATTATGAATCACTTCAAAAACGTGCCTGTTTCCCTGGAGAGTTTCTATTTTCCTACCTGAATTTGTCTGAATTATGAAATTTAGGCTGTCTAGTCGGGCATTGGGGCACTTTCGGCCATTTAGCGGCAAGTCAGTGAAAAGAGAGAGTTGGAATGGTTGGACAATAAGGCAAAGAGATTCAGAAATAAATGAAATCAAATACAAGGATTTACAGGTAGACCTGGGGGAAAACCTCACAGTTGCACTAAGTAGTAAAGGTTAGAGGGGTTGAACAGCAAGAATGGAAAAAGGATGCTGGAATGGAGGTAAAGTAAAAGGCTGGAAACTTCTTATAGTAATTCCCACAATGCACCACGTGAGTTGCAATGACGGCAGTACCCTCTGGGGGGCTTGGTAGGATTTGAGCCCGGGTTAGGAAAAATATCAGTAGTGTAACTTGATAACACCAACGGCATAACAAAGAATTCCATTGGCAGTACTGTACAGGATTCGGGGTTTTATTAATAACACGTGCATGTCCACTTCCATACTTCGCCCAAGCCCGAGGAACAGTTTCCAAAACATTTCAAATGAACTGGCTAAAAACCTTGATCGCTTTCCGGTTTTAACTTCAGCTGGTCGTTAATTGCTGTGTGAAGCTATTCAATTTGACGAGGAAGCGCTTCGAAAAATGTTCAGGGAAACGCTACAGGGGAGTCTGTGCCAGGAGACGGATATTGGTTTGACGACAGGAAAATGCAGTTGTTGAATTGTTGCTCGCATTATTATTATTATTATTATTATTATTATTATTATTATTATTATTATTATTATTATTATTATCTGTCTTCATTCCGTTTGAAATCAGTACATAGATTTGTAAAGATGAAAGTGGAGATCCAGTTACCAGCGCCTCCCCTCAAAAAAAAAAGGAGAGAGAGAGGGAGAGAAATCTGTGTACTTGAAGATGTTTTACATTCTCTCTCTCTCTCTCTCTCTCTCTCTCTCTCTCTCTCTCTCTCTCTCTCTCTCTCTCTCTCTCTCTCTTTGTTTATGGCAGTTAGACGAAAGACACGCGAAATTTCACAAGTATAAAACAGTACAATTATCCAAACGAGCGAAAGTTATTTCCTTTTGGCAGGGAGAAAGAGGAAGAAATTTTGAGAAAACTAGGAAAGAAAGGGAAGTTACTTTCTCCTTCCGAACTTCTTATCAGCGGAAACTCGTAATGAGAACAAAACAAATTTCAACAATGATTTTTAGCGAAGTACTAAATGGGAGGCAATTATAAACACCCCTCCTCCCCAACCAACCACCTCTCTCTCTCTCTCTCTCTCTCTCTCTCTCTCTCTCTCTCTCTCTCTCTCTCTCTCTCTCTCTCTCGTTTCCCGTTCTTGTGTTTAAGACCTGTCAGATGGGATAAATGTCCGAGCAATTAGTAGAGCTGTGGTTTAGGGATTATTATTATTATTATTATTATTATTATTATTATTATTATTATTATTATTATTATTATTATTATTATTATTATTAGTATAGTTATTGTTACCTTGTAAAAAGAGAGAGAGAAATTAGATAAATAATTATAAATAACTACGAAGAAGAGACAAATACTTAATTTTTTTTGTGGCTGGTAAAGGACTTGTGAAATCCCCTTTCAAACATACCGTTTTACTAACGTTTGGATCCTATAAAATTTCATGACAGCAAAAATTCGTACCTGGGACACGTTTTCAGTTTTCTCTTTCTAGTTAAATATATTCACTGTACGTAACTCAATACGAGACAAAGTTTAGTTTCTTCAGAACATCTAACGAATGCATATACGCATAGCAAGAGAAAAAGTAGTGTAGTATTCAGTCAGTATTTTCATCAACGGCTCTTTAGACATTGATTCTTTTCACAAAAATAACCATATCGCAGTTTCACTGACACATCTTCCACTGAAATATATTGCTCATTATTTACAGAAGAAATTAGTCAAGGAAATAACTGAAATGGCAGGGAAGGACACAGGTTATTCTCTTATTTAAATGGATTGCTGGAGAAAGGAGAAAACCCGTGAACAACATACCTTCCAGGAAACGAATGATCCCTGGGGGATATCTGCAACAGCAAACTACTTTTCTTTGAAGTCAAAAACAGTAGTGATTCTCTCTCTCGTGTAAGATCCAAATGAAACAAAAAAAATTACTCTTTGCATCACTGGCATTCTGCAGAATTTAAACTCCCTTTTCTGGCTGCATGCATTGCAGTCAAATACATCAAAGGTGCTTATAGCTTCTGCAAATAATCTGCAACATTTAAACTACTTTTTCGGGACATAGGTATTCTACAAACTAAACCAACTTTCTTCGTTTGAATGTATCCTGCAAGATGAAAACATTTCTCGCTGGTTGCATGTACTTTGCACGGCTGAAACATCATTATCTGGCGGCTTGTGTCTTAATAAAAGAAACAGCTTTCTTTGGCTTCTAGTTTCGTGAAACACACAAGCAGCTTTCTCTGTCTGCAGCTATTCCACAACATTAAAAGAGCATTCTCTGGCTTTAGGTATTCTGCATCAATAAAAAGGTATTAAGGAACATTAATACAGTTTTAAGTGGCTGCAGGTATTAAGGAACATTTAAACAGCTCTTTCAGGCGGCAGTAATAGAGAACATTAAAACAGGTTTTTTCTGGCTGCAGGTATTAAGAAACATTAAAACAGCCTGAAATGTTAAAACACCTTTCTCAGGCTGTCAAGTATTAAGGGAAATTAAAACACCTTTCTTGTATTTATTCTGCTGCATTTCTTTGACTAGGTTTTCTGTAATATTAAAAGAACTTTCTCTGGCAGCGGGCATTCACTAACATGAAAAGAGCTTTCTCTAGCTGCAGGTATTAATCAACATCAATGCAGCATCTTATAGCTGCAGTTTTTCTGCAAGCATTAAGCAGCATTGTTTGGCTACAGGTATTCAGCAGCGTTAAAATAGCTAAATAGCTTTTTGCTTTCTGAAGGTATTCTGCAACATTGAAATAGCTTCATTTTGTCTGAAGGTATTGTGCAAAATGAAAATAGTTTTTCTTCTGTCTGAAGGTATTCTGCAACATTGCAATAATTTTTTCCGTCTGAAGGTATTCTGCAACATTGAAACACCTATTTTCTGTCAGAAGGTATTTTGCAACGTTGAAATAGCTTTTTCTATCTGAAGGTATTCTGCAACATTGAAATAACTTTCTTATGTCAGAAAGTATTCTGCAACATTGAAATAGCTTTTTTCTGCCTGAAAGTATTATGTAACATTGAAATAGCTTTTTTCTGCCTGAAGGTATTATGCCTGAAGGTATTATGCAACATTGAAATAGCTTTTTCTATCTGAAAATATTCTGCAACCCTGAAATAGCTTTCTTATGTCTGAAGGTATTCTGCAACATTTCTTATGTCTAAAGGTATTCTGCAACATTGAAACAGCTTTTTTCTGTCTGAAGGTATAATGCGACGATGAAAAGCTATTTTCTGTCTGAAGGTATTCTGCTATAACAAATAGCTTTTTCTGCCTGAAGGTATTTTGCAATATTTAAAAATGCTTCGTGCTGCATGTATTGTTCAAATTAAAGCGTCTTTCTGTGCTACTAGTATTCTAGAATATCAAAACTGCTTTCAGTAGCTGTAAGGATTCTACAACATTAAAACTGCTTTCCATTGCTGCATGTTTTCTGCATCTTTAAAATATCTTTCTTGGCTACCAGTATTCAGTACCTGTTAACAGCTTTATCTAGCTGCATCTTTGAACAGCGTTAAGACATCTTTCCCTGGCTGCAGATATTCTGCAAAATATCTTTGAAGTGTCGACACAAATTTAAATGGCAATTCGAATGAGAATGGTCGGAGAGATAATTAAATATTTGTTTTATCCGAGTGAAATGCCTCATTACCTAGGCGTTGAGTAAATCATTTCTTCCTTCTGAAACGGGTGAACAGGGCTTCTTGCCTCATAGTGTAATGTAGTTTTCAATATTTAATTTTCCTGTATAGGATTCGCAATGTATTTGCATATCAGTGTCCATATTTATCTCCACGTGCATCATTTTGTATTTGTAAGTATATATATATATATATATATATATATATATATATATATATATATATATATATATATATATATATATATATATATATATATATAGTATATACAGGGTGTATCACGAGCTTATGCAAACATTTTCAGAAATGAAGGAAAAAGTCATTCTGAGCAGAAAATGTTATATGAACATATGCATCTTAAGGCTTCGTTTGTCGGTGAAGTGAATTTTTAAAATAACTGTTATCACTAAATGGGCAAGTAAGGTGGCGTACGGGATGTCGAAGTGAGTAGTCAGGGGAAAGGGGGAAAGGGGTTGGAGCTGATCAGTTCACTTGTTTCTCTGAACAGTCTCGCTTTTCCGACTAGATAAGTGAGCGTGTCCGGGTTACAAGTGTCAGATTCCAGATTCATTTTGAGAGCAAGAAACTGGAGACAATGCCTTGACGTTCCAGTAATGTGAAATATGTTGATAAGATGTTTATTTATGAGTTTTGCAACAGTTCCATTTCTAGATTACATAGTTGTGAACTCGGCTGTTATACAAAAAATGAAATCGGTGATGCGGCCAATGTGAATAAAATACCTCAAAATCAGTATTCTTTAGATGCTGAACAAAGGGAAAAAATGCATGCATCATTGAAACCCCACTCTCCGTCAATGGTATAATATTCACTGGACTCCAATAAAGGAAAGAAAAGCAAGCCTAATGGAATCTCCCCTCCATCAGAGATACGCCTATTCATTAAACACCGATCAAAGATTTAAAACGTATTATCAAAAACTGTCCTTCTCCATCAAAAGTATTCATCACACACCAGTCAAAGGAAAAAACGCACCTGTGAAAATGCTTTCGTTTCTGTGAGATTAAAGGGAATGGGAACATATGGGAAATTTACTTTCCTCATTCTTTCCTGTCAATGGTTATCTTATTCATACAGTAATCGAAAGAGGTAAAAAAGCTGACATTGTTCAAAGTGCAGCATCCTCCCTACCTACAATCCCTTGTCATCATGATTACTGTCACTATCACTCGTTCAGCATAGATGCAGGCCAAGTCCTGCTCCTGATTCAATAATTCTGTTACGAGGCAGCAGGACATTTTGTGCTAGAATTCAACAATCACAAATAAATGTTGCCAAGCAACATTTACACTACTTTCTTGATGCATAAAGCTAATCATTAAAATTAATTACATAATCTGCAAGAGAAAGTCAATAATTAAAATCTGCAAGAGAAAATATCCCTTGACCACTCAGTACGACATCCCGTACGCACCAGCTTACTTTCCCGTTTAATGATGACGGTTATTTTAAAATTCACCTCACTGACAAACGAAGCGTTAAAATGTATACAAATGATTTTTCTTTCGAAGCCTTAAAATGTATAAGTTTATAGAACTTTTCAATCATGTAGCTACAATTGAATGACTTTTTCTTTCATTTCCCAATATATTGGGACGACATGGACAAACTCGTGGACGCTACCACCGTTATAAATCACGGTGTGAGATATATATATGTGTGTGTGTGTGTGTGTGTGTGTATATGATATGTATGTCTTTTTTTACTGTCATACCACAGTATAATATGAAGATAAAAGGCCCATAAAACACTGTTTGAACGTTGCAACCATATATTTCGAGCACTTCCTTCTGTGCCCCTGTTCACAGGTAAAATATGTACAGTTGAAGTGTTGCAAGGGTATATATATATATAAAGCATATGTAGGTGTGGCATTAAGTCTCCGATGGTATGCAGGTGACCGTTTCCCAAGAAGGAGGAAAAAATATACATATATATATTATATATATGTGTGTGTGTGTACTTGCGTGTGTGCCTGCGTGTCTGTATATGAGTGTGTTTTGGGGAGAGTGTTCATTGCCAACACGCCCGTGTAATACGGAAACGCACATTCGGATCGCAGAACTGTGAAGACTCCACCTTTTTGCTGGGTTATATGGAAACCAAAAAAGCAAAATAATAGCATTACATTATTCCGATGATAATGTTTCCATAGGACCTAAAATCTGTTGAAAAAAAAAAAAGCTGTTTTCCTCTTGAATCCCAAAGCGTGTGTAAACACTTTGGTGCTTTGCTTCACAGCCGAGAAGAAGAGTAAACATTCTCTCGGTTTAGCTTAGAAATGGGTTGGTTAAAGGAAGGATAAGGCGATTAGAGAAGGGGAGTAAGTAAATGCGAAAAACGCCGCTTTGAGATAAAGCTGCAACAAGCCGATGTTGTGACATGGATTTTCCAGGAGTATAAAAGAAAAAATTGTGAGTTTGTCTTTCAAAAAATTAAACAGGCTTGACCTAATTGCCTAAATCTGATTCAGGTAAAATATTACATAATGTTTGATAAATAAATCGATAGGTGTAGAAGCTAATACGTTATGACAGTGAAGGATCCAGAAATTTACATAAAATTCATAAATATTTTTGGAGTTCTTGTTATTTTAGTTCTGTTACTTATAAAAATGATTACAAATAATAGAGTATGGATCATAACAGATTTTCGGTTCTAAGACTTTATAGTCCAAGGAAACCAAGATAGCAATTGGTGTATGGAGCAGAACACAGTTAATCTAATACTGATCAATACATGGAGAGAGAGAGAGAGAGAGAGAGAGAGAGAGAGAGAGAGAGAGAGAGAGAGAGAGAGAGAGAGAGAGAGAGAGAGAGAGAAATAAGGTAAATCAGGAATATAAAGTGAGAGGGGAAAGTAAATGTTGATATGAAGAACAAAAGAAAGTTCTGCAACTGAAAATGTATATTGAGGAAGAAGAAAAGGGTTTTTAATCTCATAGATAGGAGTCACACTCTCAAGCGTCAACTGGTTTGATCAACTTTTCCTACCATTCACTTCTAGAATGTGGAACTCTCTGCCAACTTATATATTTCCAGTTTTTGTATAAACCTGTCACATTTCAGAGGCCGGGATCGATACCAATGAAGGGGAGAGTCCATCAACATATCCTTAAGGGGTGATTTTCATTGACGTAATTATCTCTTTGGATAAGTTATTTCATTTATTTCTTGGTTCCTGCGTTCGCCACTACAGCATAAAGAAGGGGAAGGAGGTGGGGATTAAAAGATAATATGCGCTGTTTACGCTGGCAGATCCCTATCAACATGTCTTCATCAGTAACGCCACTGTCCATGAAATCGATGATCGCCGCGAGATGGGTTTCCTAATAGCGATAAACAATGAAGATCACCTTGCAAGGTCTGAACACGAGGAAGTTAATCCTACCGCCGCTTAATCTGATGAGAAATGATTCCCCCGGTGATTTTAATCAATCCCTAATCGTCCCCAATAGGTTATCACTAAACTGATCGACCCATTTCGTAGGCAATTATTGCTTACGAGCTTGATGGTGCGTGCTACGCTGCGCTGGAGCCCGGCGCTGTCCGTCGTGTCTCCCCTAACCTCCCGATGCCCTACCTACCCTATCCCCATCCGGGGCGTACATACAGGTTTGCAGGAGAAGGGTGGATGTGTCATGTCACCCCTTCCCTCCCGATACTTACTCCGCCCACACCCGCGGACAAACAAGAAAGATCCGCTCGAATTTTATTATTATAGTAAATAAGAGTAAATTGGAATCGGTCGGGTAATGGAGAGATGAGCAGAAGTATAAGGTCGTCGAAAAAGAGTTCGAGAAGGTAGAACCATATGATTTTTCTTTCTGTGCAACTGGTCAAACTGGCATTTGGTTTTTAAAATGTGTTTATGTGCCATAGCTTAGTGGTAAGATCTCATAATTAAGTTGCCAGGTTTCTGTTAGGAACTAATACCCATTGCTGTGGAAATAATGCGCTATAATTACGTGTGTTGACGCTGATAAAAATAAATGGAACAGAGAGCGTTGCGTTGTGGGCAATCTTTTACACGACGATAGTAAGGAGACACCTGCAGTACTTGTTCCGTGATTCTTTATACTTATTTTATGGAATATATTTCATTATATGCACGAAAAATTTATTCTCTGTTAGTTATCTTATAATAAAAACTAAAAAGGAAACATTGCATCACCAGTTTAATAACTAGTCCCACGAATCACAGTGTCAGTTAAACCAGAAAAAAAAAGAATCCACCGCGACAGAGAATTCAGAGAGCTCAGGTTGCACACTAAGTAGAAAAATGGCGGCCATAGTTGTTGTAAACAACGAACCCAGAGTGGAATGAGATGAAGCCGAGGGAAAAGATAACCACATTTTAAGTTCCGTCCAGCTGTGTTCTTCATCACGGCTTATATCCCCTGCGAAGTCGGTCCAAGTAGAGATATGAGCTCTCGTCTCATTCCCTTGGGAAGGCTGGAACCTTCGCAGAATATCTCAGGGCTGTAAGAGTTTCTCCGTCGCTTTTGTGAACAATTATTAAGCGCTACTGTAGGCCCCCCCTTTTTGTGGGGTCTGTGGGATTTCACAGATGTGGTCATTTTAAAAATCTAAAAGGCATAGCAAGATAAAATTTAGGTTCCTCGTTAAGAAAAAATAGTTACTATAGTTCTACCTGCTAAACAAGAATAACGATCCAGCAGACGGCTAAATCACCACTTAATGTCAGCTACTCTGTACGCAGCAGGCGGGAATACGTTCTTTGCACCTTTGTCTGAAAAGAAATCATAGACAAGGAAACTTAAGAATACCATGATCTTCATTAACAAAAAAAAAAAAATTAAATAAATAAATAAATAAATAAATAAATAAAAAACCTCCTCGGGTCTAAGGAAAAACAATTCGAATTTTCCACTTTGGACCAACTCACACTCGTGCTGCGCTGTCACATGCATACGTACATACATACATACATGCACATATACATATACATACATACCTATATGGCATTGTGAACCACTTTTCCACGTTATGGATAAGAATGTTAATTTACTTGGCAATCAAATGAGAGAATGCGAGAATACTTGTAAGTTTTCGCCTTCGTGTATTGTTGCTAACATTTAACGAAGTAATGAACAGAGAGGGCCTTAACCAAACCAGAATTACTCCAGAATCCTAAATTGGTGCATGCCAAATTTAGCAATAGGGTTTCCTAACGAAAGAATATATCAGAATTTTAAAATATCCATCATTTCTTCCTTTCATTTCCTTAGCAATTCAAAGAGAGACTCTGGTTTTAAATGAAGATGTAAAGTCATTTCCTCCAATCCATTTCCATCTTGCAAGTAAATCAAGCTTTCAGTGACACTTATAATTGTTCCTTGGCTATCAGGCACTCAGGAAATTCTGGAATTGCATGTGGGGGAATTGTTTCATGGGATGATGAGAAATAATTGTTCCTGGAAGTTTTCCAGCAAACGAGTCACTTGTTCTGTATTCTAATTATCTAGCTATAAACATGTAAGTATGTATGCATGTGTCTGCGTGTATTCACCATATTCCTTTTTTTCCTTTTGAAGCAGATTCCAAAGGGTATTACCCTCCTGGTTCCCAGCAAGATCATAGGGATATATATGTTAACCCCAGCACTTATTTAACGTTGGTTACAACCACCATAGTCGTCTCGCTGTTTTTCACTTTAGCTTGCCCTCAAGTACACCCGTCCTTGCTTTGCAGGAGAAATGCCGTAGGAAAATATTCTTCAGTTGTTCAGCAAACATTTCCGGGTTAATAACCATGCAGTTCACTAGTCTAGCTGTGATCCAATACAGTCAAGTAACGACCAAGTTCATATTTCCCCATAATGCTCTGCTCAAGTCAACGGTGGTAAAGTAAAAGTAGAATCGAAAGGAATAGACATAAACTCATTTTCTCGATTTCGAGTCACATCCTGTCTCACTCACTCAACCGCAGTATAACAGACTATCTATCTATCTATCTATCTGTCTATCTATTTATCTATCTATCTGTCTATCTATATATATATGTGTGTGTGTGTGGTTGCATGTAATTAGAAGCAGTTTATCAAGTAAATTGGGTAATTTTATAGAATATTTCTTTGTAACTACTCAAATTAATAAAACGTCTTCGTTCTAATTACTGCTCCTTTGATATTAGTTTTCGTGCAAAGAAAGCAATTTCATCAGTTTATATCCATAAGTAACTCTCAATTAGTGGATGCCATAATTGTTTATGGAAGGAAGTAATGTTAATGAGACGGTTAAGAGAACCCAGATTTATATAAAGCACGATACTTCTTTTTCTGGTATATACTGGTGGCCAATACGTCTTGGAATATCCGCAATTATATCTGTTGGGAAATATGATAGTTTCATGTTTCTAAATACCACAAAATTCATAATATTAGCGTAAAAACTCTATTACGTTCATTTTGCAAGAGGAAAGGTGTAGCCTATGAATTATAATAGCAAGAAAACCATTATTATTATTATTATTATTATTATTATTATTATTACTGGTAAACACTTGCCGCATTAGGGAAATAATAACAGAGCCAACATATCAGGCTTGCTTGGATCTTGTCTTTATCTGTTCCCATTCTTAGCAAAACTAATGGGGAAACCTTATCACAACAGCAATATGCACATACCTTTAAACTATTATCTGGTCTGAAAAATATGGTCTTGAGAAAATATGTCATTGAAAAGTCCATGTTCTGAAAGGCATTGCAATCAGAGTAACTTTTAGGGAGAAGTTGGATGTAGATTTGCTTTGGTAGTAAAGAATGAAAGTAGGAGAGACAGAAAACGCATACTCCTCCCAACTCAAACTCTTATTATAAATAAGTGATTTTTATCCATCAGATTCTGTTTGTTTTTGGTTGGTTTAGATTAGTATGGCTTTGTGGTAAGAGGCCTGTTGTGGATCTTTGGACTCTCCGACCAACAGAGACAAAGTTTTCCAGGTTGAGAGAATACATGACCCGTTTCATACCTAGTTGGTGGTTGTAATTATCATTTTTATATTTTTATTAGCATCCGCTATACAAATGAGAGCATTGGATGGAAACGTTTTAAAGCTTTAACTTTTGACAGACAAGCATTCCAAGATTATTGTTGAGATCCGGATCCCGATTCAAAAGAATGATCAGCCCTCCGTTGACACAGAGATTACTCCTAGGTAGAAGTAACAGAAATTATTTAAAAGTTTTTATATTTACAGAGGTAAACAAATAAAACAAGAGCAAATAAAAAAATTAACTAACTACTAAACAAGATAACAGACAGTACTGGATGACAATAGAACTTCACTGGTGGAGGTAATTAAGCAGGGACTGTCCAAAGTTCGATTGTGGGTCCTCTGTGATCAGGAAGTTATTGCGAATTTTGGACTCATAGTGACTCGGGAGGAAGAGTGAGGAATTTAATGCAAGGAAAGGAGGATATTGTTTGGCTCTCAGTGACAACGTAATATGCAAAATCACTTAGAGAAATCTAAAAGGAATAGGTTAGTAAGACTTGCTAGAATAGAAGTGAAAGAATATATTATTTGTGCAGGGGATGGTTGATTGGATTACTTGAGTATGCAAGCTGTTTCTCGATGATAAAAAATGTTCAAAGTGAAAAGATATAAAAAATGCTTGTCAGAAATGGGAAAGCCTGTACTGGAGAGGACTTTTGTCTTCAAAAGGCAGTACTAGTACCAGTTTACCTGAGGAGGTGTGCGTAATGTTCTGATTAAGAAAATGAGACATGAAACACATATCTTATAGGAGGAAACGTACACAGGTTTAACACTAGGAAGGCTGTGAGTGTGTGTGTATGCGCGCGTTTGTGTGTGT